>NW_017731509.1:2202699-2219089 GCF_001890085.2 Hipposideros armiger | reverse complement strand
TCTCTCTCTCTCTCTCTCTCTCTCTCTCTCTCTCTCTCCCTCCCTCCCTCCCTCCCTTCCTCCCTTCCTCCGGGTCACTTTTTTGTGCTTTAAACCCTTGTCAATAAAAGTATGGTCTGTGGACCAGCATTAATGGTATCCCATGGAAGCTTGTTAGAAATGCAAAACCGTGGGCCTACGCTCAGACTTTCTGAATCAGAACTTGCATTTTAACAACATCTCCAGATAATTCATAAATTAAAGTTTAAGAAATAGTGGCGCATTTGTACCGTCACCCCTTCAGAATAAGTATTTAGAGAAACCCCTTCCCAGTACTCAGTTGCCCCTTCTGTCTGGAGGCATAGACCCCTTTGCCTCTAACAGGCCTGCCCTGTGATAGGGGATGGGGGAATAGACAGGGCAACCCTAGAAGGGGGATCTATCGTAAAAGAGACTTCTAGAGTACTTGGCTACTCCATTTCAGACGTTGTTCTGTCTTATGCACCTGTGGACTGGGTTTTGTAGCTAATGTTTGGCCAGCTTCATGGGAGGCTGTATCTATCTGGTAACTGCAGAAGGAAGGGAGATGTAGGCTTTAGCCTGGGAGCTCAGGATCAGAGGACCTCAGCTCTCTGATGAATGTGCTCTGGGCTGGTCGAGATGGCATCTTTCAGGAGTTAGAGGTTTCACTCTAGCCTTTCTCACAGACAGCTGTAAAATCCTTACTAGCCCCTTCAACAGAGGTGGGAAATCCATTCCCACAGCCTGAACAGAGTATATGTAACGCCCATGATCCTTTGCTTTTTGGAAGTCTCCTTCCATTTCTCCTTGAATTGCAATTGGAAATTGCATTGTATGCTTCCAGCATGTGATTGTGAATAAGGCAAGATGTATCCTGGTGTACCAAGAGGAGGGGTTCGCTTGAGTGGCGGCGCTGGGCTCTCCATCCCTGCCTAGGGAAGCCCTCTCCATAGACAGGTGCTGTGCAAATGTAATCTGTCTGCCTGCTGAGGCATTTGTTTCAATCATGCTGCAATTATGTATTGATCTGGGGAAAGCCTATTGATAAGAGCAGAGCAGATTAACTGAGCCCTAAATCAGGCTTTCGGGGAAATTATTGTCTAAACCTGATGTCGGAGCTTTTCACCTTGTTCTGTGTAAACCAGGGCTATTTCAAAGCTGCTCACATGGTCACTGGTGCCATAGAAACCTCCTCTCCTTGTGCATACCCGTGTCTCAGTCAGGCAGGGGCCACCGCAGATGGAGGAAGAGGCCTTGGTGGCCTCAGTGGGGGAGACTGCAGGAGGAAGGAAGGTGGTGGAGGTATTCAGGGGGGCTTTCTGCCCCCTCTCCATCTCCCCATGACTTGTCCCATTTAATTCCATCCAAGCCACCTGGAGGCGGGCCCTCCACAGCCACCCTCACGTCCAGACCTGGCCCTGAGTGGGGCCTGTGACTGAAAGATGATCAGCCTGATACCAAGTTATTTGACTGTGTACGCATACATGCATGTGCATGGGCCTGCACATGTGTGCCCGGACATGTGTGTACATGTGTGTCCAGATGCTCCTCGAGAGGTTGTAGAAAATCCATTTTGACCACTGGCAGCACCATTGCATGTGAGGCAGTATGGGGCGGCTGAGAGAGCACAGTTCTTGGATCAGGAAACCTGAGTTCTCCTTCTAGACCCTACTTTTTACAAGCTGCCTGACCTGGGCACATGTCCAGTGGTTCTTTGCCAGGGGCCTGTGGAGTTGTCAAAACAGAACACATGCCCAGACATCTCCCTTACAGATACAGGCCTGGGGTGAGGCTTTAGCATCTGCGTTTCTTAGGGCTCTGAGGGGGTTCTGATGCGTGCACTGGGGTGAGATCTTCTGAATTTGAGACCAGCCCCCTCAGGAAAGTCAGGATGGTGCAAGTAGCCCTGGCCACACAGACCGGGGTTTGCATTTAGTGCTGCCCACTGAAGGCAAGGCCTTAGGCGAGTTGCTACACATACCCTTGAATCCTCACCTGCCGTAGAGGCGTGACAGTTATGTCCTCATGGGGCTGCCCCGAGCGTTGAACACCATAATGTGTCTGAAGCATGTGGCAAGTGCCTGGCATTGCTGTGAATTCCTCATAAATGTTAGGTCTCAGGCGTGCACCCACGTGCGTGAGTGTATTTTCTGCTGCACCCTAATATATGGATAGAAACCGCTCAAGAAAATCCAAGGCAGAATGCAATGGAGGAATGAGATGGCAGAGCTCAATTATATGAGTGTAATTTGGAAATAAGAAAACCAATTAATTCATCCTTTCAGACAGTTAATAACAGGAAAGAGAGGGTGTGGAGAAAGATCCCGAGGGGCCAGAGAGAGATGACGAGCGTGCATCTCTTCCTCCATGACTGGTTTTTAAGCTGTAATGTGTATCAGTATTACCTGGGGGGCTTGGTAAATATGCAGCATCCTGGGCCCCGGCCTCAGAGCCTCTGGTTTTGCAGACCTGGATGAGGTTCAAGAGTGCATATTTTGATAGCTATGACCAAGCGAATGTGCAGAAGCAGCCCCCATTCCCACTGGTCCACAGTGAAAGACCAAGTTGGAGGATTAAGGAGGAGAAAGCTGAGTGATTTGGGGCAGGCAAGATGGGATCCTGGATGAAAAGAGAAGAGCTCAAGTTGGAGTGCGTGCCAGCTCGGGAGACACCAGGGCAGCGTACTGTGGGGTTGGTGTGCTGAGCAGGGGGCTCTGGTGAACAGGGGGCCCTGGCTCTTCCCCCGGCTGCCAGGCACTGGGGTTGCCATGTGGGGTGGGTATCACACCAGGATGCTAGCCCAGCCACTGGGAAGGGTTAACCAGGACTCCTGCTGAAGGGTAATGAGCCCAGAGCATGTGTCCCTTTGTCCTCTGTTGAAGGCCCAGGCTGGCTGCCTTTAACTGCCTGACAGCGCCCCTAGTGTTCAGCATCTGCCTCTCTGTTTGCTGGGTCAGAAATCAGGGCTTAGGAACACCCTGGGGTGGGACCTGGAAGTGTAAAGCTGGTCTGAGACACTCAGGTCCCCAGAGTGGGGTGGCAGAATGCCACCAGAGATGAGATGAGTGGTGTATTCGAATGTTCCTTATTACCAGCTGTGTGAGCTGAGAGGGGCCTCAGCTGGAGACCCAGGTCTCTAAGGGGTCCAGTGTCCCCTTGATAAAGCCTGAACTAAGATATTCCCACAGCAATGGCCTTTGGATCTGCTGGCCCCCAGAGAGCAAATTTTCTGGGGTCTTCAGTGCATTGGGAAGAGCTAGAAATAAGGAGAAGGAAACATTTATTCAGCACCTAAGTTCCTGGCCCCATGCTCCATACTTGCTTACGTGATTTATCTCATTCAGCCTTCACCTTAGGTGATAGATAGACATCATTAGTTTCATTTTACAGATGCAGAAAGAGTGCTCCAGAGAGGTGAAGTAATTTTCCTAATCCCACACAGCTAGGACTTGGCAAAGCCTGGGCTTGAACTCACTCTGTCTGGCTCCAACGACTCGCCCTCAGTTCCTCAGTGAATGTAGGGGAGGCATTGCTGCTCAGTCCTCGGGTGCAGGCCCCTTGGAAGCCCAGCTGCTCTGGATGGGTTTGGGCCCAGTGTGGGCAGAGTGCCCTGGAGCCTCGTGATGTGTGGGGCATTTCTGTGCCCTCTATCAACAATCCAGCCTTCAGTAATGTTGGCCTGGCTGCTGGCTGCTTTCACCACAGCCAGACCCCCCCCCACCCACACAGGCGAAGGCTTCAGCCAAGGGCACCCTAGAGGGGGAGGAGGAAGTGCCCTCCACAGGGGCCTGTCCGAAAGCCCTTGAATGGTTCCATTGAGGCATCAGGCAGGATGACAATAGGCCTGTTGGGGCCCTCGGTCCAGTCCTCTGAGGTGAGAGCGCTGGCTCAGAGGCCAGACGCTGACTTCCAGGGCTGGGAGCCAGCGCCTCTGACGTGCTTTGAAATGCCAGCTCTGCTTAATGGGGAGCAGCTGGGGCAGCTCCACATTCCTCGCCGTGCCAGGAAGGCAGCGTGAACCCGGTTCCCCAGGCCACGAGCTGGCTCTCGGCCTCCTCCCTGCCTGGTTCTGCCCGCCGCTTCCTGCTGCTTGAGGACTTCCTGCTCACTAGGGTCGGCCGTTGCCAGGGTCTCTTCGGTTCTCCGCCAACTGAGAGAAATAACCCCCCCATCCCAGAGAACTTAGGGCACCCCCAGGGGGTTGCCAGATACAAAGCAGGGCGCCAAGATTTATGTTTAAGTATTGAACAAATATTAATAAATGATAAAATCTGAACCAAGATATGGGTCAATTTAGTGTGTCATGGTACACACTTAAATTAAAAAGAAATATTGGTTGTTTATCTGAAATTCAGATTTAACTGGGAACCCTCTATTTTCAGTTGCTAACCCTGACAACCCTAGCGAAGGGAGCCATGGTGATCATACATGTGGGGTCACTAGGACTCAGCTAGGTTTTCTTGGATGCCACCAAGGAGGGACATGGGAAGCAGGCGGCCTCTCCTGGGCCAGCTCCCCCACCTTTTATTTCCATACATAGAATGCCAGACACCACACTTAACACGTGCTTACTGTCGGGTGGTCGGAAAAGTCATGACGCATTTTTGCAACGAAAAACATAGAAAAAATGTGTCATGACTTTTCTGACAACCCAATAAAAGGCAGTCATTGTCCTGCTGTTGTTATCCACCTCACCCCCTTGCGGGAGCTGCATCTTTCTCCCTCACGCCCCCACATGGGAAGGGAAGCTTTGAGGTACAATTCCAGTTGGTGACTGTACCAAGCATCTGCATATCACACTCGGCTGAGCCCTGGTGACTTAATGGTGAATGAGCCAGATGTGGTCTCTGTCCTCAGAGGAGCTTACAGGCTAGTAGGGGAGACACACACTCAACAAAAGAGCAACCAGGATTTAGCAAACCATGAACACTGTGGCTGGGCGGGGGACCACAGAGGGGCTTTGTGAATCCCAGGAGGGCACCCCACAGCTACAGGGACAGACTAACACAAAGAATGGGGGTCTTCAAGTCAGGGGATCCAAGCTGAAATCCTGACATGTCACTGAGTTGACTAGTTATGTGGCTCTGAGCAAGTCATTTAACCTCTAGGAGCCTCAGTTTTCCTCATCTAAAAAATGGGAACAATATTCTTTGCCTCTGGGGACCAATGTGAGAGTCTAAGTAAAATGATGAATGTGAACATGTACTGTCATGTAGGGTTCTAGATGGAACATGTATGCATGTGTTGTGGAGTGGGGGGTAGGGAGTAGGGTAGTGGGAAGGAGAGAGGAAGTACGGGGTCGGGGGGCAGGAATCCTTGGACCCCATGCCTGCTTCACGCCACTTATTCCTAACATGCTCACCACATTGGCTCTCTGCCTCTAGTTACATCTCTGGGCATTATTGTCAGTCTTTTATAACATTCTCTTTCTGTCTCGGGTGAAGAACAGTGATACCAGGTATTTGTATAGTGTTTTACTGTTTGCAAAGCATAACGATTAAGAGCGTGAGCTGGGGATTCAAACAGGCCTTGGTTCATGCTTTGTCTCTACTGTGTGACCTCAGGTAGATACTTGACCTCTCTGTGCCTTAGTTTCCTCCTTTGTAAAATGGAACGTCATAGGCATGGTTGAGAGGATGAGGAGATCATTTATATAAAGTACTTAGCATGGGGCCTGGCACAGAGCAAGTGCTAAGAAGTGGGCAGTTATTAAGAGGGTCCTATTTGGGTAGCATAACAACCTGTGAGGTCGTAATTATGAGGTAGAGAATGAAGTTCAGAGTGGTAGGAAACCAGCCCACAGAGGCATAGCCAGAAAGGGTGGCTGTTGGAGAATATACCCCTATCTTCTCAGGAGGTCTCCCAGCCTTCAAGGGACACTGCTTCCAGCTTTCAGCCAGAAATCCTTCTGGAGACTAGCTGGGTTCAGGCCCTCCTTGCCCAGTCATGGTCTGATTCACATACCTGGGCATCTCCTGGAGATCTTGGCGTGCCTGTCTGTGCCAAGCCCACCCTGCTCAGCCTCCTGGGAGGCGGGGAGAAAGAGCATCCTTTAGGAATCTGAGGATTTATGCGCCTCACAACACCCATTCTTCCCTTGCTGGACTTGAAGTCTGAGATGTGGGCGTTTTTATGACCCTCTCTTAAACCTTTTTGTTAAACGATGCCCGCACAATTATGTTGTTGGCATGGACGCTAGTTTCATTGTCTTCAACACAAAAGCAGCTTTGCAAAGGGGGGCATTTCTGGGGAGAGGCTGGGGTGGGCCTCTCATAGGAGCAGGCAGACTTTAGCAGACCATGTCCCCCTCCTGTGGGAGCAGGCAGATTAAATTGCTCCTTTAGGCGGTACTCTGGTTTCTAATAGAATAATAACCAACAACCCGTGATTGTTAAAGGGAGGGGGCAGGGAGCTAGCCGTTACTGAGCACTTGCTGTGTGCACAGCACTGGGATGGGGCTTCTTTCATAGCATCAGGTTAGGTCCCCTGACTACCCTCTGGGGTTAGGCGCACACCCATTTTACAGATGAGCGAAATGAGCTGCAGAGGTTGGCCAATCTGGTCTAGGTCACATGGCTGGTCAATGGTGGCACCAGGTTTTGAGCTCAAGAGTGTTCAGCTCTGGAGTCCACGCCTATGTGCCTAGGTCTGTATGCTTCAGGGGAGACCCAAAGAGCAGACAGCATGTGCTGACCTTAGGGTTCCAGCTGAGGACACAAGATGCTTCACCTACCACACCGTAGGTGTTAAGCCACCTGCTATCATTAGTGCCCAACTTCAGAACAGGGGGCTGAGGCTTCTGGGGGAGATGGGATAAGAGCTGGTTTTTGATCTCACACATTCTGTAAAGGGATTAAAAGATTTTGGATGCATGGAGGTAGGAAAGAGGGTTTTTCTGAGGACAGGATGAGCCTGTGCGAGGCCTGAAGATAGAAATGAGCATGCCCCCATGCAGTGAGGGATGGCAGCGAGGATACCTGCTTTGACGGAGTAAACGGGAAGGTGCTGTGGCAAGGCAGGCTTGAGACCAGAGAATGAGGGCCTCGGATGCCAGTCAGGCAGGGTGTTTGGTCCCCATTTCAGAAAGTGGGAGCCATGGTGGGGTTCTGAGTAGGGGAGGGCAGGCTGAAAATAGTGTCTAAGGGATTTATCTCAGGACACTGAAAAATGTGGAGACTGGAGGCCTGGCCAGGGATCGTTGGTAAACTTGGTACTACTAGGGATTATGGTGAGGGTGATGGGGACGATGGCTAATGTTTTTTTTTTTTTTAAGATTTTATTGGGGAATTGGGGGAGGGGAACAGACAAGTTGCTGTCGTTTTGTTCTTCAGTCTAGTTGTGGAGGACGTTGCTTCACTGGCCCAAGTTGGCACCATCATTGTGCTCTTCCCGGGTGAGGCAGATCAGTCACCGGCTTCTGGACGGCCGCTCACTGCGGCTGCTGGCCGCTCACGCTGGCTGCTGGCTACATACGGTAGCCCATGGCAACCCACTGCCACAGGGACTGCAGCCTACGCCGACTCAGGGCAGCCCAGCTCCAGGTTGAGCTGTTGTTCAGAATCTTAGCTGTAGAGGGCAGTGTCACTGGCCCTCATATGTGGGATCCGAACCGGGGCCCTCTGGCGTCCCAAGCCAGTTCTTAACCATCGCGCCACTCGGCCGGCCCATGGCTAATGTTTATTGAGGGCTTAATATGTACTGGGGACTATTCTAAGAATTTTACGCTTATTAACTTGTTTAATGATTGCAAGTATCTTATAAGGAAGGTACTGTTGTTGGTCCTATGAGGAAACTGTGGTACAGAGAGGTGATGAGGGTCTGGATTGGGGGTGGGCATTGAGGCTGGAGAGGAACACGTGAATCTAAGAGCCCCTGAGGGAATAGCGAGCACAGGACTTGGTGCCTTGTGTCAGGGAGGGGTGAGGAGGGAGGCTGTGCAGTGACTCCCAGGGGAGCCGGGGCTCATTGATAGGAGCCAATATCCTAGCGGTAGTTATTGGCGAAGTTACCACCCGGTCGGCAAAGGCAAGGTAGCAATTTCCTAAATGCCTAAATGTGCTGAAATGTACATGCGCTATTTGAAAGGAAGGATATAACGACCCAGTGCCAGACACAGACATCTCCACATGACTGAGATGATCAGCCTCAGTACAGGGAGCATAACTCAAGGGAAGGGGACCCTGGATGGATCAGCTCTTAGAAAGCTTGTGCTCGTCAGCTCCTTCCATTAGGGTGTGCTGCCTCAAAACACGGCTGCCCTGGGTCCCTTTCTCTTGAACCCCTTTCCCTTCCTTTCCACCCACAATCAGTCTGACCCCAAGCAATTCAGGGTCAGCATTCATAGCCAATACTGGGTTAGCTATTTCTCCTTCCAGGTCACTTGCTGGCATTTTAATAGACTCTCGGGAGCTTGGGTGATGGAGGTGGGGCTGTATGTAATCCCTGTAGGCTGGGCAGAGACAGGAGAGGTTCACGTATCTCCCCTGCCCCCCGCCCCGCCCCCATCGCTCCAAATGTACAATGAGACGGCAGGACTCTCTGTCTGTGCCTCACACCAGCGGTGCCTGGACCCCAGAGGCCTTGGACCTGGATCCCCAATAAAGTCATGAACCGCACACGTCTCTGCCAGGTCGGCCACGGAGGGCTGGGTCAGGTCCATGAGCCTCCTCTCAGGCTGGGAGTAGAGAAAGCAGCCCTCAGCCCCCAACCCCACCTAGTGGTGTGCAGTCATCACAAGCATGGTCTTTTCAGTTGGTCCGGCCCGAGTGGAGTCCTGGCCTCATGCTGACTTGCGGTGTGACCTTTTTTCTCATTTGCAAAATGGGGATAATGATAGTACCTTCCTCACAGGGTTGAGAGGAGTCAAATCAGAGAAGGCCTGGAAGGTACTTAGCCCAGGACTTGGTACATAGTAAGTGTTCACTAAATGGAAGCTGCCATGGCTGCCCCAGCCCCACTCGGAACCCCTCTAGGACACCTCAGACTTCTCCATGGACATTGCAACTAAGCCTGGTACCAGGCAGCTCAGTGTCATTGGTTGCAGGGTGGCGGTGAGCTCAGCAGGTGCCCCTGCCCGCTCTCCCTTGCTCTCTCAGCCAGGTGGCACTGGGGGTTAGTGTTGGCCCTGGGGGCAACCCTCTACCCTATCATCCCATACAGGGCCTTGTAGAATTCCTGTCCAGCCCACAAAGGTTTACATCAGAGGTAATAATAGTTCTAGCCAACACTTACTATGTGCTAGGCACTAAATCGATTCATCTTCACAACCATTCCATCAAGTAAACACTGCTATCACCCCCATTTTACACAGGAGGAAACAGGCACAGCAAGTCTAGGTCACTTGCTTGTGTTCGGAATTATACAAAGTCAGAGGTAGTACTTGAACTCCTAACCTCTATGCCATTCTGAACAAAGGAGTTTGAAGCCATGCCTTCTGCATGTTGCATGAAATTTTAGCAACCTGCTAACAGCCCAGGAGCATTGCTGTTTCTCTGAGCACAAGGGACCAGAGCCATCTGTCGGGTGCTTTTTTAAGGGAGCTGGTGTGACTTGTTTCAAGATAAAATGCAGAGAAATAGCATCACTTTTTTTTCCACCCATGGTAAAAATAACCTGCAGGGATGGGAAGAACAAACGGAGGTTGGGAGGCTTACATTGTGGGGAGGAAGGAGTTTGAGTGCTGGCAGCTGCCCACCTGGTGCCATCTGCTGCCATCTGCCCAATTTGGGGGCAACCTCAGCCTGGCCTGCCAATGCCTGTCTGGCCACCAGCATCAGCCTTCAGAAACCAAGGAGCTTTCCAAGGAGCCTTTGGCCCAAGGCAGCTCAAGGGGCCGAGAGAGATCCATGGGGGGGGGGGTGATGACAGCTACAAACATATTGTCCATTCATAGGATGCGGCAGGAACCCTAAATCTCCCTCTCTCTGTATCACTAAGCTACAGACACAAGTTGGTCAAGGCTTTTGATCATGAAACATGTTTTAAAAAAATGAAAAACGAAGTCGGTGAGGTTGAGATTATGTTAATGTATGCAGTTTTCACTGTGGCTAGGATTAAAAATAGCTCCCTTTTAGGAAAGCTGGAGCTACTCACTCACTTCTGCCTTCTAGGTCACCTCGCGCTGGGCTCCAGGGCTGGTGGGCTGGGCACAGGACGCAGTTATGCGGACATCTTCGGCTGTCCCCGGACTCTGGAGCTTTGCTGAAGTGGAAGGCAAACAGGCAAGAGTTGTCTGCACAGGCGTGTGTAATGGGATAGAACTCGATCTGCTGAACTTCAGTGAGAACTCTTGTTGGTGTTAAAAGTCCTGGGGAAAATTCTGGTTCTCAGGGAGTCTCTGTTCTTTAGGCTTAGGTCTCCTAGGGCACCTAGTATCTATGCTAGGTATGTGCTAAGCCAACATGCTGATTGATTTGGAGGTCAAATGCAGTAACCATCATTTGTTGACTGCTAAGTAAGATTTTTTTTTAATTTATTATGTCTTGTTCATAAGAAGTTGAGAAAGAGATGACAATCATATCCATTTCGCAAAAGGGATAACCGAGGGTCGCTCTGTGTAATTGATTTGATAAGAATCAGAGAAGTAATTGGTGGCAAAGGTGGGATTTGGACCAGGGGTCCACTCTCCTGATCCTTTTGCCAGCCTGCCTTCCCCAGACACCTGGAGTCGAACCACAAAATGCAAGTAATTTGGAAAGACTTGGGGACCTTAAAAAAACGATCACAAGGCTCCTGTACCAAATGCTTACCCATTATTTCACAGGAGGGAGTCATTACAAAGAGGAGAAAAGAGAAAAAGGAGGGAGAAAAGGGGCCTGT
The DNA here is from genome assembly GCF_001890085.2 of Hipposideros armiger. Taxonomy (NCBI): domain Eukaryota; kingdom Metazoa; phylum Chordata; class Mammalia; order Chiroptera; family Hipposideridae; genus Hipposideros; species Hipposideros armiger. The sequence goes on along the minus strand of NW_017731509.1, from coordinate 2,208,271 downwards.
CTGTTGAATAGGTAACCCCAAAGCAGGGCGATATGATGGAGGGTGGTATATCAGGATCACAAATTTTGGGGTCAAAGAGACTGGATGCAAGACCATCCTTGCTCTTTCCTAGCTCTATGCTTCTATGCAAGGCTCTTAAGCTCTGAGCTCAGTTTCCTCATCTGAAAAATGGAGATTAGAATTCTTACCTCCCAGGATTCTTGAGAGGGTTCAGTGAAATCGCTCATGGAAAGAAAGCACTTACTTAACAGGAAGTCTGAGACACATATAGTGCCCAGTGAATGGTGGCTATTACTAGTTATTATCTGATTTCTCAGACCTAAACAAACCCAAAATAAGTGATTTAGGAGGCTAGGATAAGTAGGCACTCTGACAGCCCAACTGACAGCTGATGGTGAAACTGCTGACAACCTGACAGCAAAGGAAAAAGGGACCCAAAAAAATCCACTCTGATCAGCCCTTAGAGCAATTAACGATGGTTATGTTGCTTCTTGGGCCATGAAGAAAAGCTGAATTCTGTTTGGTGTACTTTTACTTTTGAGAAGGTGAGAATGTCTAACATAGAACTTCATGGGGATAAAAAGGGCTAAAATATTGGGTGCCAGTTATGCTTCCCGCTTTGTGTGGCCCGGGCCCAAGCAGAGCAGGGGCCCCTAGACACACGCCTGCTGGGCATCCATTTGGAGCCTGTCAGCCTTGTCCAGGCTGGATTTCCAGTTTTATAGATGTAGATCTTAAATGTGGGTGACAGATGTGGGAGAGGCACACCCAGGAGATAAAAAGACAAGTCCATCTGCTTGGTTCTGGAGGAAGTATTGGGGGCACAATAAGTGGATGGTGGCTTTTCCTAGTGCGGAGCTTGGGGGTGAGTTTTCAAGAGGGAGGCGGTGTTTGTAGCCAAGGTCATCGGACCCCTGGCATGGCAGGTGAGTTTGGCAGATGGCACTTGTTTGTTAGGGGAGCTGAGGGAGGGACAGTCCCTGGCCACAGTGAGGAGAGCTCCAAATCTCTGCCCTGTAGAGGAAGCCACATAGGTTTTAGTTCCCGGGCTTCCTGACAGCTCTTTGAAGGTGTTTTAGTAACTGCAGATGGAAGGCTTTTGCTGCTGTGGGGTTTGGCTGCCTCTCCCAAGCTGCCCACAGCAGTGCAGAGCTGTATGGTGGAGCCCAGAACCACCCGTGGAGGCTGGCAAGGTAGGTTCTGCCCCCTGGCCACACATTGGTACCTGCTGGGAGAAGAGGCAATAGTCGCGGAGAAGACACTGCTAATACCAGAAGGTACAGTGTAATTAGAGACATTTACAAATCTTAGCCTTTCCCCTTAAAATCCCCCCACTTGGTCAGTAAAATTGAAAATCACTTTTTGAGTATTACCATGTATCAGACTCTTTGTTAGTCTGTTCTCATACATTTTCTCATGCATTCATCATAGCAACCCTATGAGAGAGATTCTCATTTTCATCCCATTTTAATGAGGACAAAATGGGTAGAGAGAAGGTAAGGTGTTCAAGGTCAGACAGCTGGGAAATGACAGAGGAGGAATTCAAACTTAGGCCTGTCTCCCTTCGTTATTACTTCCGAGGTCATACTGTATTCTCACCCAGAATTTCCCGTGTTGAGGGTCCGTGGCAAATTGTTATGGTAAGAGTATGGGTAGCAAGCTGATTGGTGACTTTTGGGCTGTATTAGTTCTGTGGATACATTTGTTTGTCTGGCACAGTGATTTAAAAATGCTTTTAATGCCTTTGGTTGTGTTCTCTGCTTACCACAGTCCCCACCACTCTCAGTTGTCTTACACCTGTCCAGCTGCTCAGCCCCTTTAGAAATTTGAGTTCATATTTCGTGGCTAAACATTTCTTGTGCTTGAGTCAGTGATTGAGTCAGATGTATTGTCCGTGTCCTGGCCGGGAAAATCCCCTCATTTTTCCTCGTAGAGGGAAGAAGGGCTGGCAGCTCCAGATGCGGCCCACGTGGACTGAGGAAGCGCTGAGGCCCTGGTTTTGCTTTTGTGCTGGGAATTCAGCTTTCATGAATTTGAAGAGGACAATAGAGAGGGAAATGCATTGTTCCGTCCTTGAGGAGGAAAAGGCAAGCTCTCCCTTAGTTATCATCATGCTCCAAGCAGGCATACCCTGGAGGGCAGCCATTTGGACCTTGGTGAGGGGTCATTTGTCCTGTGCACTTTTGGGGGCACCTACTATGAACAAAGCACTGTGTAAAATCCCAGGAGGGGTGACTGCCTGCAAACATCTAGGGACAATAAAACACATTCACAAAGAACTAATTCAAGGAAAATTGTACTAAGGTGTGGTGGGACTTGAAGTCTGGAGGGGTTTGTTCAAAAGAAGTATTCCTTCCACGTAGAGGGAACATCATGGGCACAAACACTGGCGCCATATCAGGGAAGGGGATTTATGGTATTTTGCAAGATGCAGAGGGAAGGAGCATGAAGGGAGAACCAAACCACAGCCAATACAGGCTTGGGTGGCGCAGTCAGTAATCGTAGCAAGCATTTACTGAGCATTTACTATGTCCAGGCATGTTAAAAGCACGCTACGTATATTGTCTCCTCCAATCCTCACAAAAACCCTGTGAAATAGACAATATTGTTATTACCATCCCATGTGCAAATTAGGAAACAGATGCAAATTGCTCAGGGCGACGTTCAGGGTCACCCAGCTAGTAACCCAGCCGTCTGGCCCCAGAGCCCATGCTCCTAGCCTTTTCCCTGTGCTGCTTCCAACAGCAGCCAGCAGCCCCAGTACGAGGGATGTGAGACTGGCAAGAGATCAAGAGAGCAATTTCGACCCTGTAATGGTACCATTTTCAAGGACTGGAATCAAGCCCTTTCCTGGACGGTCTCAGCCTCCCTTACAGTGTGTCTTCTCCCACTAACCCCCACCAAGCCCCTTATACTCCAGCCCAGCCAGACTCTTTTGGAAGAGCGTAAGCTTGGGTGTCAAATTCTGGATTACCACTTTCTACCTTGGTGACTTTGGGCAAGTTACTCAACCTCTTTTAGCCTTAGTTTCCTCATCTATAAAATGGGAGTGCTAATACTACCTGCTGAATAGGCTTGTGAGAATTGAAGGAGGTTAAGTACAAGACACTTAATACAGGATCTGATACATAGTGCCCAAGAAACAGCTGCTTTGAACCCAGAATTCATTTCACATGTGGTTATCACATGGGCCTGGGATGGGCAAGGGTGTGAGTGCGGTTTTCAGTGAGGGCCCATGGACTACCTGCCACCCTCCATGTGAGATGCTCTGGGTAGGACCTGGCAGCTGGCAGTTGATGCATCCTTGCTCTGCCTGGTATCTGCATAGATCAACTGAGCACTGGTGCCCGGAAGGTTACCAGAGCTGTTCCCTTCCACCGGGGCCTGGCTTTCTGTCAACCCTGCCTGTCTCTAAATAGTGGGAGCACAGGCATCCTTGGATCCTGGTGCCTCAGACAGGCAGGAAGTCAAGAAGCTGCCCCTGCCCTTGTCCGGATGAATCCTCAGGTGGATTAGAAGCTGCGGCTGCTCCGGAGTGCCGAACGAACCTCGTGGGCTGCAGACAGTCCCTCGTTCCAGTCCACCCTGGCCGCTGCCATGGAAACCCGTGGCTACTGTTGCCATCTGGTGGTGTTTTGCAGCAACACAGGCATGGGGACTTCTGCAATATCATTCAAGGACCTGAGCGGGTCACATCCTGGGAATTGAAAGTGTCATGCAACCTGCTCACAGGTACAAAGGTAAAACTGAGATCCATAGAGTAGAAAACAGTGAGATTTAGGAAAAAAGAGCACGATGAGAGGAGTCAGGTGGCTTAGGTTCAAATTACACTCCCCTAACTGGGATTTCAGATAAACAACTGAACTCCTGTGAGCCTGTTTCTTATTTAAAATGTGATTGAAACCCTCTACATGTACTCAACTCATAAGGCCATTGTGATGCTCCCATGAAGGGCTTGATAAACTGCAGAGGCTTCTACAAGTGGGAGAGGTGGTGGTTACAAAGTACAAAGCGAGGTCAGAGGCTTCTACAAGTGGGAGAGGTGGTGGTTACAAAGTACAAAGCGAGGTCCGTGCTTCTGGACTTGAGATTCAGGAGTGTGGCCTAGCATCTCTCCCCACCTTGCTGGGAGGGACGGACCACACACGCCCAGCTGGAGACAGGAGCAGCAATCCCTCTTTGCTGGCCCGGAGTGGGAGAAGGGCTGGGGTCTTCCACTCCAGCTGTGTGTCCCAGGCCCTTCGTCCTCCCTCCTGGTCTTGACTGCGACCCCCTCACCCAAAGGCAGTTTCAGGTGGAGAATTCCTAGTGCTTGCAGCTCTCAGTGCTGGGCATGGGGTTGTGTCTGGGTTTCCCAAATTCTGGGTCTGAGTAAGGGAAGAGACACGGCACTCCAAGATGAGGCCATGTAGATGAGCGGGACTCAGCCCCTAGCTGCTTCTCCAACCCCAGGAATGTGATGGTATCTGAACCTGGACAGGAAGCATTCGCTTACCTCTTCCCGCTGATGGACAAAGGGTCCAGTGTGTAGTGTTGGGTAGTCATCCCAGCAGCTTCTCACTGTCTTGCTGGGGCAGCTGTCTGGACAGGTCCAGCCCAAGGGGCCTGGAGTGTCTGCTTGCCTCACTAGACATTGGGAAGGATCTAATGTCTAGGAACAGATATCAGTCCCAGAGGAACAAACCTGGCCTCTGGGAAGGGTAACAAGGGAGGCGTGTTTGCATTCATTATGGATGGAGTATGGACTCTGTCAGGGCTGCGTCATGACTTTCCTGGACCCTCAGCACTTCTGCCTTTGTGCACCCCTTCCTCCATTGTTGTTTAAAAAGATATTAAAAATATATTTATGACTCCACTGGCATAAGACAAATATAATCCTGGTAAGGTTGTATTAATTATTTTTTTCTGATTTAAAATAACTTTTTAAACATTTCCTTGGCTCCCTACAAGTATCGTGGGCCCTAAGCACTGTGCCTAATGGTTTCACCCTGGACTTGGTCCCCAGGTTAGCTTTCACGTACCTGCCACCATATCTGTTGTCCCCTTCTCTCAACCTGGCTTTTAACACTGGAAGGGTGTGGAATTCAGGCCATCTTGGGTCTAGCTGGCCATCACATAAACCTTGGACCAGGTCAGGGTTGATAATCCCTAACAGCAGAAGAAACCTGCAGTTTGCAGTGTTTTCACCAACATGGTTCTCTTAAAGTATTGTGCCCATTTTACAGATCAGGAAATGGTGACACTGAAAGAGAAAAGAGGTGACTTGTCCAAGATCTACAGTGAATAACAAATAGAATTGTAGGTTCAGCTCCAGCCTTGGCCCCTTCATGCCCCCCGCACGGCCAGGGCTGCTGGCCTGGTCCAACCCAAACCTTATGATACATCCTCAAGTGTGTGACTTTACAGAAGATGAGGCAGTGACAGTGCCACATACTGACAGGCACACAAGTGGAGATCCACATATTTGGGTGACATATGGAAGGCAATTGCAGCCGTGCTTCCCAAATCTCTCCCTAAATAACTGACATCAGTGTGTGTGTGTGTGTGTGTGTGTGTGTGTGTGTGTGTGTGT
>NW_017731509.1:2190022-2202669 GCF_001890085.2 Hipposideros armiger | reverse complement strand
ATTTTATTTTTTTTTATTTTTTATTTTTTTTTAGCTGAGCCATCCCGCCACCTGTTGGCAGCTCAGCGGCTGCTCAGCTCGGGCTGACTCGAACCACGGTTGCTCAGAGCTCAAACTCTTGAGCGAGCTCTTAACCAACTGAGCCACTCAGCCGGCCCAAGTGTGTGTGTCCATTTTAAACTAGAGTAAAATTGATTGTCACACATGCCTGGAATCTTATGTTAATGTAGGTAGAGAATGATTAGAAATTCCGATTTCGATGGCTTGGCATTACCTCTATTATACTTTTTATTTATGGAGCATGTTTATTGTCATTAACTTGGAGAATGCTGGAAGGGCATGGAAGGAGGATTAATCAAAAAAAGGTGGATTTAATCGGCAATTGTGGATAGCAAAATTAGAAGTGGATTTATTTTTTATTTAAATTTTATCTGATTTCCACATTCTTCTGATGCACCTAACCCCTTGGCAACATGCCCCGTCCATTTCTCTTTTAGGAGTCCTACTCCCATTCCTCTTCTGTTCTCCTATTCACACTGTCAGTCGGTCATGTTCAGCTTCTGGGATGCCCCCTCACAACCTGTTCCCCTGATTGAGAGGGGCCACAAGATTAAGCTTTATAAAGCTAAGCTCTTATCATGTTCCTCCTTAAAAAGCCACCGTGATTATTATCATGATTCTCTACCTTTTATTGAACACTTATGTCATCCCTCATATTATTTTACCTCCCAATAATACTTTGAGGTAGGAATGATTATACCCGGTTTATAGATGTGAGACTTGAGACTCAGAGGGTTGAGTTAATAGTTGGAAGTCACACAGAATAGACAGAAGATTCAAATTATCACCTTCCATCTACCGTGTGATTCTCACACAGTGAGACAGCCATAAAGGGCTCCATGAAGCCCTTCACTAGATAGTGGGGTGTAGGCGGGACCTGGGACAAGGGCTGAACCTGTAGGCTCAGGCCAGCCAGTGTCCAATCTGTGCCCTTGTGGAGAGGCAAATCGACTTTTTTCCTATTTCCAGTCCACTTTGCTTCTTCCTGCCTATCTCCAGGCAGTGATATTGATCTGGTTTCAAGTTGTTTTGGTTTTTTAAAACTAAAAATCAAGCTGAGTTGGGGTAGACTCTTCACTTAATACTTTCCCTCAGCAGTTACTTCCCTTCCAGGAAAACTCCAGTGTCACTTTATCTCCTGACAGTGACCCCATCTGGAAACCGAGACCTCTCTCCCCAGGTAGAAGCCTGGAACGGTCTTCAAGGCTTGGCCAGGATGCCAGGCCCCCAGCCCGCTGCCCCCAGGGCCCCACTCACCGGATGGTGGAGGGATCGTGCACAGGCCAGGAAACCTGACTGCATGGGCAGTTGAGCGTGGCATTTGCAGGATATGCTGGGCATATAATGAGACCTTCTGGAGGTTTTGTTGTGAAGGCTCTGATGTGAGAGGAGGAACACTGGAGCCTCGGGCAGGGCTGACCAGGGGAGTGGTGGAGCCAGTGAGATTGGATTTCCCGAAGAGCAAATCACCCCTATCACAGGTGGTTCCCAGAACTTGTTCAGAGGCCCTTACAGATGCCTGCATGGGCTCTGGGGTCCTTCCATCAGCCCTGAGACACAGAGAGGCAGACCTCTTTATCCACATTTTCAGATTAGGTGACCAAGGATTGGAGAGTTCAACTAAAGTCAGCCTTTCTTATTGAGCATCTGGGAGAAAGATGGTGAGTCTCAGAGACCTGGACCCACCACCTTCCAGAAGCCTGGGAGAGGGAAACAGAAATGCACCTGGACAGCTGGGAATGAAACAACTTGGGCTGGGTTTGAATCCCACCTCTGCTACTTCCCACTGTTGAGCCTCTTCTGAGTCTCAGCTTCCTCACCTGTACATTGGATATAATAACACACCACGCCTTCCCTGAGGACGAGGGCTGTGCCTGCCTTGTTGTCCACCTTATCCAGGCCCCTAGCAGGGTGCCTGGCACAGAGTAAGTGCTGAATAAGTACCTGTTTGATGAGTATTGTTGTGAGTATTAAATGTCAGGATGTGGGTAAAATGCTTAGTTTGGGGTTTCATGGGCAGCCTCGTGGAGGGTGGCTTTAATATTCCCTGGAGGGCAGAGCACCACTTTTACAGGGAGGGACAGACCAAAGGGAAGCAGGCTTGGAGGAGAATGGGGGCATCTCTCAGCTGGGCTTCCAAAGCGGATCATCATGCTGAAAGACAAAGATGTACGGAATGTGAGCAAGGAGGCTGACAGGCAGAGATGGGGGAGACTGACCGAACTCCAAGGCTGGTAACAGACTGGCAAAAGGCAGGACTGAAACCCAGAGATTCTAACTCTCCACTAGTGTCATTTCTGGGCCCGTCAGAGGCCTTCTAGCCCTCTTCCAGATTTTATGAACAGATTGTTTAAGCATCCCCTGTAAGATGCTCTTAGGATTTTGGATGGACTCTTATTTTTAGAGGCACCATCACACTGAGCATTTGACAACGATTGAGTCATTTCTCAGTTTATTTTTAATAAGCTTAAAGGCTATTGTTGATAATCGTTTATAGACACATTTGATGCAGCATTTATAGTTCCTGACTCCACAGGCCTGGAGCTCATTGTGTCATCATTACAGTGATGGACCCGAGATGTGAGCATAGGTGGGGCGGCCCTGGCACAGGTTTGTCCTCACCTCTTTAAGCACCTACTTGACCACTGTAGTCACTGCTGCTACTGCTACACAGTTCTCAGTTTGACGAAAATGTCACTGTGTATTATTACAACTTTATTCTTTCGGTCATCAGCTGGTTGATTAGAAGCTGGAGGCAGCCAGTAATTAAGCTCACCTGTCAGAATTTAGCTCCCGTCAGAATGAGGTACACCCTCTAGCTTCTCCTTTCATTTCCCTGATGTCAAGGCCTCATGTGACATCCGGAATTACTGAGAACCGGAATTACTGAGATGGAAAGGCAATGAAGTTACCTCGTTGCCATGACTTAGAAGAGCTCTGAGTCCATGGGCTGCTTGAGAAAACTATTCATTTGTGAGGAAAATGGCGTTCCAAACCATAATAGCCAGGGGAAGCAATTTCTGGGCTCACAGCATTCAAACCTGATATTCATTTGTCCCCCAGCGTAGAAACTCAGGCCAGTCCAGATACTTTTAAGAAGAAAAGTGCAAAGTCCACAAAATCTTTCAGTGCCGTTTGTCATCTGCGGGAAGGCCTGCCTCATGTCTGTGGCTTTGAGGGAGCTGTGGCAGATACTTGGTCCCTACTGATGGGCCACATGAGCCAAGGGCTAGATGGAGCTTTGTTCTTGACTCTGGGAAATTATAGTCTGATGTGCTTCAAAAGGATTCTAATGAGGACGTAAAAGGCACCAGGATCTTCGTTTGGTAGATTCCGTTTTCAGCTCCATGCAGTTTGGAGCTACTTGATTTCTGTAGCTAACCTCTTTCTCTTCCTTCCTGGCCTGCGCCTGGCAAGGACGGTCTCAGAGGGCCTTCGCATTCTCATCTTCATTTGTCCCTGTCTGCCTCTAGTACGCTTACCTTGCCCAAAGTTTTATCAACAGCTTTTTTCCTGAGCTTTTTTCTCTCTTTCCATGCAACATTGTAAAGAAATAGCCTTCCTTTCTAAAATGTTTAAGATGTTTTCTAGAAACCTATCAATCCTAACCTACTCACTTATACAGATCTTTTTTCTCTTACCACTACCATATAGATCAGGTTTTGGTGTTTTTCCAGGTGTTTTTGTCTCTTCCCTTGACCTCTCAAACAATTCTTACGCCTTTGCCGGGAAAGAACTCACTCAAACTTGCTATTCCAGACCCTGTCCACATTTGCCACTTCTGTTTGTGTAGCTTTTGGGTTTTTTTAGTAAGATTTTTTTATTGGGGAGGGGAACAGTGTTAGGAAATGGGGGAAGGGCAACATTGTGTTTTTCCAGAACCCATGAGCCCGAAGTCAACTTGTCCTTCAATCTTAGTTGTGGAGGGCGCAGCTCAGCTCCAAGTCCAGTCGCCACTTTCAATCTATTGGGTTGTTGGAAAAGTCATGACATATTTTTTCTATGTTTTTCATTGCAAAAATGCATCATAACTTTTCCGACAACCCAATAGTTGCGTGCAGGGCGTAGCCCACCATCCCATATGGGTATCAAACCAGCAACCTTGCTGCTAAGAGCACGTGCTCTCACCAGCTCAGTGGCAGCTCAGCCTGGACACAGCTCACTGGCCCATGTGGCAACCCTGTTGCTCAGAGCTCACGCTCTAACCAACTGAGCCTCTCGGTTGGCACCCCGTGTAGCTTTTAATATTGGTGAGAATCTAGTGAACTCCATCCCACCCTTAAGCTGCCTTGGTAACACGCAACAACTCCCTTTTTCTAATGGTGCTTCTAGAACAATCCCCAAAGTAGGAAGTCGCAGAATGTCCAATCTGGAAGGGACTTTATAGAAAGCTCTATCCCTCATTTCAGATAGAGTAACTGAAGCCCAGAGAGAGAGAGTAACTTGCCCAAAGTCACACAGGAGGCAGAGACAGAGTCAGAATGAGGCCCGAGCCCTCCTGTTGGCCCTTTGCTGTCTGACATTTGAGAGTTCCTTTCTACATCAAATGCCAGAATTGAACATCCTTACTGAATGAGAATTGCAGCTCTCATTTACGGAGCATTAATTATGCATCATGCATTACGCTGAGTGTTTTTTATACCTATATACCTCCCCTAATTCCCACCACGTCCTCTATAGGGTGAAATCCACTTTACAGATGAAGAAACTGAGGCAGTGGTATGCTGGAGCTGGCTAGCACTGGCTCTTGAGAGCCAGCTGTATGTGCCGCCTCCTAATTCCATGTTCAGTGATTTCATGTTGAGACCTGAAATCAGCCACAGTGGGGGTATTTATACTATACAAACTGGCAAATGCTTCATATTGGGGCTTTTCTCCATCCCCCACCTCCCACCTGACCCCAGGAGACCCAGTTTACCACAGTACCTCTGGGCTTCATGGAAGCAGGGATGTGACAGAGCTGGGACTTCTTCCCAGGGGTGTCTGACTTCAAAACCTGAGCTCTTAACCATCACCCTATCCTGCTAGTCAACAGGGCCAGGTTTCCCATGGCTCACTCACTCTTGGGCTGGAGGAGACTGCAGCTTCCTTGGGTCTGATCTGTAAGCTGGTGGCAGGGTGTGTGGGACCCATAGCAGAGGGCCCACACGTGGATGGCTGGAGAGGGGTCCTCCAGGAGCATTTCCTGGCCTCACCCTGCACTAAGCGCATAGGCTTCCTTGCTCTCTTTAAGTTTTCCAGTCACTCCCCCAAATCAGGGCCTTCATTGTTGCTATCCCCGCGGTCTTCAGTGTTTTTTCACAGATAAACACAGAGCTTGCTCCCTCACTTCCTTCTCGCCTGGTCTCTTCCTTGACCAACCCATCGAAAGTAGCTCCTCTGCAGTCTCTATCCACTTCCTTTAGTGCATTTTCATAGTACTTCTCACTGCCTGCCTTCACAGAACATGCATTTGCTTTTTGTCTTTCTCTCCAGTGGAATGTAAACACCATGAAGGTCGGACCTGTGTGTTGTTAACTCTTATAGCTCTGGAGTGCGGAATTAGATGGCTGAGTGAGTGAACCTGTTGCTACTCTGCTCCATGTGGCACCTTAGACTTCCCTTTGGTGGCCTTCGATTAGCTCAGATACTCGCTTATAAAGGCAAAGGGCTTTCTCCTTACTCTCTGATCTAATGTGATGTTCAAAGTCTACAACCATCATCTCTCCACCCTGGAACTTCTCTCATTTTCCCACTCCCCCCCCCACTCCCCCCCACACCAAAATAGACCAGTGGTCAACATCTGTCAATGCTGATCTGCTCACAAATAATTAATAGAACATTTGAAAAAAGAAACTTTGACTCCAAGAAATATTAATTGTTGGGTTGTCAGAAAAGTCATGATGCATTTTTGCAATGAAAACCAGAAAAAATATGTCATGATTTTTCCGACAACCCAATACATTCCCATCTTGGGAGGTGAATGTGGCTGGGTCATTTAAACGGACTGTTTAAGCGTATAGTTGAGGCTGATATAGTGAGACCTTTAGAGAAGCAAATACGAGGGGATTCAGGGAACAGCCAGCAATTAGAGTGGCTGCAGGGATCTGGAATGGGTGCTTGTTCACTCATTCTGACCCAGGCGATCACCCTGATGCTCTGTCCCATATTTCCTGGGTTATGCCTGTCATTAAACACATAATCACACACACACACACACACACACACACACACACCTTTCTTATTTAAAAAAAACCACCAAAAACCTTACATGTTTATTTTAGAAAATTTAAACTATATGGACAGGGTAAAAGATAGTTGAAAATCTTTTGTAATCTCACCCCTGAAATAACAATTGTAAATATTTTGTTAAGTTTCCTTTTAGTCTTTTTTTTCCCCTACTAATTAACATCTATGTATTTTCTGGCATACATTTTAAAAACTGAATACATCATGGACATCTTTCCATGTGAGTAAACATGTTTATACACAGTCACTTTTACTAGCTGGTATTTAGTTGTATGCAGGTACCATCATTTATTTAACCCATCCCTGGCTGTTGGACAGTTATATTGTTTCCAACTCTAGATTATTACAGACAATACTGTGATGGAATTTCTTATTGGTGCATTTTAGACAAACAGTGATTATTCTTATAGTCATTAACTTAAATTAATAGAAACTTAATGCTATGGACTGAATGTTTGTGTTCCTTCTCCAATTCATATGTTGAAGCTCTAATCCCCAATGTGACAGTGTTAGGAGGTAGGGCCTTTGGAAGGTAATTAGGTTTAGGTAAGGCCATGAGGGTACAGCCCGCCCCCGTGATGGCATTAGTGTCCTTATAAGGAGATGAAGGGACCGGAGCTGTGTCTCTTCACCATGTGAAGACTCAGTAAGAAGTCAGCCATCCAAGAACCAGGAGAAGAGCTCTCACCAAGAACCCACCATGCTGGTACCTTGCCTCTCAAGCTGTGAGAAATAAATGTCTGTTTTTTGAGCCACCCTGTCCATGGTGTTCTGTTATAGCAGCCACTTCACTGAGCCCTCCACATCACTTACTAGAACAGTAGTTATATGGCAATCATGATTTTACCTCTGGGCCTTTGCATATTCTATTCCCTCTGCTTGGATAGCCCTTTCCAAGCTTCTTTGCCTGATTATCAGAGGTTCTTGCCCCTCCCCCAACTCATAAGTTTCCTTACATTTTAATATTCCTGAAACGAGGAGGACTCTAACAGCCAGTGTATTTGTGGTAGTAGTGAGTTGTAGACTTTAAGAAATAGCGTAATTCCTCCTCATCCTTCAAGGCCCAACGCAGGCAGTCTTTCCTGGGTTTTGGTCTCCTCCTCTGTGTCGTCAGAACCTCAGGCAGCTCTCTCGTTGCTCTACTCACACTGCACTGCACTTGCCTGATCATTTGTCTCCCCCTGCCTGAGCACCTCCATGAGAACAGCAAAAATGTATTTTTCATTTCTTTTTCTCCAGCTCCCAGCAGCTCAGTAGCCAGGACAGGGGCCAAGGGCAGGTTGTAGGTAAGTGGGGAACTGGTTTCTGGTTGTCTCTTGTCCACCCCACTGAATGGGCAAATAGACTTATTTCCTCATTCCAGGCCCATGGAGAGCTCCTTTACAAGAGGCCTTTGTGGGTGGGTCAGGGCATTTCACCTGCCCCACCTTTGAGGTCAGTGCCCATTTCAGGCCATGGTGGATGTACTGATTTGCTCTGAGCGAGGGCGAGGAGAAAGCTTGGCAGGCGAAGGTTGTAGTAATTTGTGCCCACATGGCTGTAGAGAGCTTCCAAGAAACAACGTTACCAACATATTAATTGTTTTCACTGTGCTTCAGAATGACACTCTGAGTCGGGAAATGCTTGAATTTCAGCTTTATAAAAGGGCCTGCTAGAAGGATCACCTTTCCTCCTGTCCCTCTCACCCAGCCCCGATACAATGACCATGAATAAAGTTGGCCATTTGAGCTTGTCAGTACCCCTACCTCCCACTTCCTCCCCCTCCCCCACTCCCTTCTGGGTCTTTTGTTGTTGTTGTTCTGAGCTCATCTTCCCTCATATGCCTCTGCGTGACTTTTTATCTTGGTTTTCTATTAACTCTAACCCCAGAAAGAACACGGTCCTTGTTACATGGGACTACACACTGCACAAAGTCGGGAAAAGGAAGATTGTCCCTTTCTGGCTGGGAAGGTGGGTGAAGCCTTCATGCGGGAGGCAGCTGATTCTTGAAGGATGGGTAGGATTGAAAAAGTTGAAGAAAGGAAGTCATTCCGAGCTTAGGCAGGAGTAAGGTGTGGTCAGGAAGGTAAGGACTGAGGCAGAAGCAAACATTTATGTATAACGTTTATAAAGCTCCTTCAATATGTAGCCACTTACACGTGTGGGTCAACCAGATGTCCCCCGGGTCCCCGATTCTCCAGCTCATGGTGTCTTGTGAGCGCGCCTCATTTTTACCTCCACCGCAACGCAGCCTCCAAACTCAGCACCTCTCCAAGGTCGAGGCAATAGAATCCATGATCATAAAAGCGTGGGTACCCAACTTAGACTTTACTAGATATTTTTAGGGGAGATGGGAGAATGAGCTTATCTTGTACACTTTGCCACAAACAACTGAAAATATACATTAGACATCTTTGTTTGCCCCAATAGCTCACCTTAGCTACCCTGTGGTGTGGAGTGGTGTTGCTTTCTCCTTTCCTCACTCCCTTGCCGGCCCTTTTTATCTCTTGGATTTTTCCCTGTGGACTTTATATTCCTCACCCTTCATCAGCCAACTCTTACCACCCAACTTACACACCACAAATCCATCAATGGCCCCCCCCCCTCCAGTTTTTGATCCTAGCCCTTGTGATCCACCCTCCTGCAAGCGGTTTATTTAGCTATATTTCCAAACAAATGCAATGCCTTCCCCGAGAGCAATTCCAGTGGCTGATATTGTTTCTCTCTTGTTACATGTTTATTTTCTTATTCAAAGCCCCGCAACAGCCCTTCTACTATCTTCATCTTATAGATTAGATGCCTGAAAATAAGAGAAGTGAATTGGTTTGCCCAAAGTCACACAACAGTTAGAATGGCAGACATGAGGCTTGAACTCAGTCACATTTTAAAAAAATAGTATAACAGCCACCTTCCATACATGGAGTGCAAGGAGGGTGACTTTGATGAGAGAAGGGCTAGACATGTACATTGGGACCTATATTAGTTTCATAGAGCTGGCATGAAAAATACGACTCAGAGGCTTAAGACAACAGAAATTTATTCTCACAGTTCTGGAATCTAAGGGTCCAAAATCAAGGTGTCGGCAGGGTTGCTGCCTTCTGGGGAGTCTGAGGGGGAGTCCATTCTGTGCCTCTCTCCTTGCTTCTGGTGGCTTCTGGCAATTCTTGACATTCCTTGCTTGTAGACCCATCACTCCGTCTTCATCTTCATTGTCGCATGGTGTTCTTCTCTGTGTGTCTCTGTGTCTTCACATGGCCTTGTTATGAGGACACCAGTCACTGGCTTTAGGGCCCGCCCGAAACCATTGCAAACTCAACTAATTTCATCTGCAAAGACCCTATTGCCGAATAAAGTCACACTCAGTGGTTCCAGGAGGACATGAATTTTTGATGCGACACCACCAGTTCATGAAGATCCTAGAAGGTAATGCTGAGAAATTTGGATTGTGGTCAAGGAACAATCACGCAGGGTGTTTGAGGAGACGGATGACAGGATCCAGCTGAAAATCCCTCCACCTGAATCTGACTGGTCCCCTGTGATTTCTTCCTGGCCACAATTCCTTGTGCTGTTACTCCATTAAGGCATTAAACAGGGTGGGCTTCCATCAGCAGGACAGTGTTTTCTGAGGGTGGCAGCCTTTTCTTCCTTTTGGAAACGTTGCGCTTGCCTCCGTGGTGTCCTTGGCTAATCACCATGCCGCGTGGAAGCACTTAAAGCCTGATGCATTAGTCATTACAAAATCAGCTCCCGCTGGGAGTAAAAAAGGTGGAAACGGCTCCAGTTTCTTTTCAGTGGGCACAGTTTGTTCTCCCCTCACTTCATTTTACACCCAGCCCCTTGGAGCCCTCGGACTTCATGCCCAGAGTTCCTTTCCTGAATTGTCCCTGGTGCAGGAATTGCTGCCAAGGCCTGGTGAGGCCACCTTTGAAAGCCTTTCTGAGGACGGGCCAGCGGCTGAGGCAGGGCAGGAGGTCAGAATGGGAGGGGCCGCTAGGCCAGGCTGCTCCGTGGGCAAGACCCTAATGCCCAGTGAACACTATGCCAGCTGAAAGCAGTTGAAAGAGCCCTTGGTGATGGCTTCAGGGCCCTGCTCTGACCCCCACCCCTCCACCCCCCAGCAAACATGAGCTATTTTGATGTTGCTTTGAAGCTGAGAGAGCAGCAGAACTTTGGGCCTGTTCTAGTGGTGGAAGCCACAGGCTCCATAATGCTTGCCAAACCCTTGACTAGCCTCTAAGGGAGTGGGCTAGGGAGGGACATAGTTGGTCTCATTGAGTGTGCAGAGGCCTTGGGCTTCCGTGTATTTTGAACAGGAATAACCTAGCAGCATGGCAGGGCTTCTCCATACTGGGCCCGGTGTGATGTCTTCAGATTCTGGGGCTGCAGGTTGGGTGAGGAAGCAAGCACAGTGCGGTGACAAGAAGAGAATCGGAATTTCTGAATCAGAGGCTTTCCGTCCCCTGCTTCAGGTTAGCTGTGTGATCTCAGGCAAGCTGCTTGACCTCTCTGAGCCTCAGTTTTTTTCTATTATAAAATTGAGTGCGTAATTCCTGGCCCTCGGAGGCTGTCAGGAGCATGAACTGAGAGGATTTATGTAAGAGTGCTTTCTTTGTAGGCTATACAGTGTGTAATGGGAGGATATAATGGGAAATGTGGAGCCCTATATCTTGTACACAGCAATAGCTTACATTTATTGAGGGTATGATACGTGCTGGACATTGTTCTGAATACTTTTCATGGATTACCGTATTTCACCTGCATAATGGCCCTAGGAGTTGGTACTATTATTATTTCTGTTTTACAAATGAGGAAACTATGGCTTAGAGAAGTGAAGTAATTTGCTGGAGGTTAAATAGATAATCAGTTGTGAAGGCCGGATTCAGGCTCCAGAGCCTGCAGGCTTAACCCTCCCCACCCCCCTGCAGCCACCCTTCACCCCTATCATACTGCCTCTCTCAATGCAATAATAAGAATGTAATAGCTTCCAGTTATTGGGACCTGGTCTTTGACAAACCCTGAAATGACATTGTCTCTAATCCTTGCAGCAGCCTTGTGATGTACTATTACCACCTCCACTTTATAAATGAGGAATTTGGGATTCAAGGCTTTAGTTCACTCCATTGAGCACCTACCTTTCTATTCGAGGCCCTGGAGACACAACAGTGAACAAGGTGGCTCCCCATTATCATCGAACTTATTTTAGTGTCCGGGAGACAGATGATGAAATACATAAGCAAAATCATTTTATATCATGGTGAGGGCGATGAAGAGCATAAACCCAGTGAAATGGCAGAGTGATGGGAGGTCATGGAAGGCCTGTCTGAGGAGGGGCCCTTGGAGCTGAGATTTGAGTGGTGAAAAAGAGGCAGCTGTGTGAAATGTGTGACGCGGGGGCTTTCTCAGGTCGGGGAACAGTAGGGTTCTGTGAGGACTAGATAGGGGAGCTCAGGGAGTAAGAGGAAAGGTGGCACGGGGCCGGGGGGCAGGAGGCAGTGGCCATGGTGAAAAGGGGGTTGACTTTTGGAAGAGGTGGTGCAGGGCAGTGACCCGTTCCTACCAAGGCCTGTTCCTAGGATGATTGTGCTGCCATGTCGTTAGCCGTGTGTCTAGTCTGGGACGATGGCAGAGGAAAGGCCCAGGTGTGGGCAGGGCAGGATGGTCTGGTGGGCCACCTCCTTGGAGGGTGGGCTTGGGCTAGGAGCCTCTGGAGCCCTCTTCCATTTTGCTGCAGGGCAAACAGACACTAGGCCTGGGGACTTCGAGGTTCCCTGCACACCCACATGGGCTGGTCGTCACACTCATGCATCCAGGGATTGGCGCGGCTGGTAATCACCCCATGACCACACCCAGCTGGTTGCCAAATTGGGAGCCAAGGCCTCCCCAGGGAGGCAGTGTGGCTTCTTCTGCCCACTTTCCCATGCCCCCACCCCCCACCCACAGGAGACTGGATCTAATTTATTACACACTTGGGGATTTTGTAGGAAACCCACCATCTACAGAGCATGGCTGATGGGTATTCTAAAGAGCCTAATGAGATTTCCCCCCCCCTCTTGATTGGAAGAAGATGCTTTTCTGCAGTTGATCAGAATGAAACCATAGAACTTTGAACCTGGAAGACGATTTAGAGACAAACTTGTTCAACACTCTCATTGATAAGGGGACTAAGGCTTGGGTATTATTTTACTTTAGTGTTGTGAAAAATAGTTGGTGAAGGCCTTCCTGGGAGAAAAACAAAAAACACACAAAAATACTTTTTTTTACTTAGTAGGCAGTAAATTAACTCTGATTGGAAAGAGGCTGGCGGCACAGCAGAGCGGGGCTGGGCTCTTGGTGTTGGACGCCAGGTTGGTTCCCACATCTGGTACTTACTAGCTGTGTTT
>NW_017731509.1:2177583-2187297 GCF_001890085.2 Hipposideros armiger | reverse complement strand
ATAGTTACATGTTCCTAATAGCACTTCATATTTTTATTATACCTCTCAGCACACTTGTATTTACTTGTGATGTCACCTTTCTGCACTTGTCCTTAAGCTCCGGGAGAGTAGTGACCAAGACTGTCTTGTTTATCACTGTGTCCTCAGAACTTAGAAAGTGTCTGGAGCACAGGAGACACTTGATAAGTATTTGTTGAAGCAATGAAGGAATGAAGGCTCACAAAGACCTTGAATCTTAAATGTTCCACTTGAATGTGCTACTTGCTTTCAACAAAAAGAAATAACAGGAGACTGTCTGTATTTTCTGTTCCATTTCTCTGCCCTATAGAGACGGTGATTGATATCTGGAGTTCAAGAATAAGCATAGAGAGCAGGAATTCTGGCAGATGAACAACCTGCTTAGGAAGTCTGTTCTTGCCTTGGACTATCTGAGCAGCGTTATTTTCTTTGGCTCAGAGGAGTCTAAGACTGTGTGTACTCAGGGAAATGGTGTAGACCCACGGTGTGGAGTCAGGGCCAGGGGTGAGACTCAAATAATAATCAAGTGAAAGAGGGTTGTGTGAAGCCTGGTGGGGGACACTGCCTTTCTCAGCAGCTGAGGAATTGGAACATTCCCCCTTGTGTCAATGTGGAAGTGAATAAATTAAGCTCCGTTTTATGCCGTGCCTGGAAAAATACCAATGCTGTACTCACATAGTTTCTGAAAGCAAACCCCAAATGCCACTCAGTCTCAGCTCTATGCGAGACGGTTATAGGAAAAGAGAGTCAACATTCACAGACTATGGGAAATATCACTGATGTGGAAAAAGATTAGAGCCATGGTGTGGGTTTTTGCTTTTGGGAGGTTATATATCCTTTTGAAAAATCTGGCAAAAGCAATGGACCCTTCTTCCCCTTTCTGCCCCTTCTTCTGCAAAATGTATATCCATATAACATTTTCCCATCCATGGGGACCCCTGGAGGGCCATAGCCTTAGGTTAAAAATTCCATTTAGCAGGTCTGATTGGAAATTGGGCAGAAATAAGCTAATAAGAGATGACAAGGAAGCGCAAGTTAGATGTTTGGTCTAAAGAAAAAAATAGAAGTGCTTTGTAATTGGATTTTTTCATCCCCAAAGTTTTTCACTTTTTAGAACAAGCTGGTTGACTCAGGGTGACCGTGTGCATCAGAGTAAACTAAGGCAGACCTTTGATGTCTGAGGGAAAGCCACTCTGAGCATCTCCAGGGGCTTAGTCACCTGTGGTGATCCATCCACTAAAATGTAAGCGCACAAGGCCAGGATTTTAGTTTGTCATGTCCACAGCTGGCCCCTCAGTGCTTGGCACTTGGTAGGTGCTCAATAAATATTTGTTGAATGAATGAATCATTTACAATCCTCAGTTACCCCACTTCACTCTGTGTCCCTTTCCTTAATTTTGTTCTGAATTCATCAGATGCTTTAGTTTTGATTTATTTGCTCAAGAAATATCTACTGAGCACCTTCCAGCCTTCTGCTGGGCCATAGTTGTTCTCTGGGCATAGAATGACATGGGCGTGAAGAGTTCCTGCTCTGTGGTTCGTTACCCCTGGGTGAAGTCTCAGTTCTGCTGGCTGGGAGTGATGAAAGCCTATAAAATGGGGTGTGAGAATTAAATAAGGTCATGCAGTCAAAGCACTTAGCATAATTCTTGATATGTGTTGTTTTATTAAATGTCAGCCGTTTTTATTATTACCTGGCTCCTCTGCCATACCATTCATCGGTTCCTTTGGTGTCCTCTGTACTATTTGAGCCCACAATTCTGAACTCCAGAAATTAATTGTGACTATCTATACAGCAGGGTTAAGTGTAACCTTTAAAAAGTCCCAGAATATTCAATCAGGCTATATCTAAGGGTTGGGCACATTACTAATTTCCCCCTTTCAATTTTTCCATTTGAATTAATGTGTGTGTTACTTTCATAATTTAAAATGTACTGCATAAATATTGGTATTTAAATGGCGTTTATTCAATTTTACAAAATTCAAAGGTGGAAAATAAGAATATTATCGTCTCTGGTCTGTAGAAGCAATTTGAAAACTCACTTTGTTCATTATGTTGCCCAGAGAAAAATGCCCAAACACAAGCACCGAGAAAGCAAGTGTGCGCCGCTGAGCAGAGATGGGTGTGCTGTTCAGTTTAGTAGATGGAGGGCTGAGAACTTGGACTCTTGGCTTTGTCTCCCAGCTCTACCCCTACCCAACTCCATACGTAAACTTTGGGTAAACTGCTGAAGCTCTTTAAGCCTCAGTTTCCTCACCAGTAAAATGGGAGGGACAGATGAGGAAATTTCCAAATAGAAGGTTGTGAGAATGAATATCAAATACTTGGTATATAAGAGTAAGTCTTCAATATTCTTTTCTCCTGTCTTTTTTTCAAACAGCATCAATGACATCACCATTTTCCACGTTATATGTGCGTGTGTTTTGTACACATGTGTATATAACTGTCCCCTCTCTGATGTTTATCATCTCAGGCGATCATGGCCAAACCAGAACTTTTGATGTCTGAAACCCCTGTCGCCAACTGCTTCCCCCTTAGTCATCTGCGTTTCCGTAAATGGCACCAACATTCAGCTGTTCAAGCCAAAAGCCTGAGTCGCCCTTCACTCCTCTCCTTCCCTCACATCCCATATTCCATTTGATAACTCAGCTGACATGTCTCAGGATCAGTCCCTTTCACCACAGCCCCTGCCACCATCCCAGACAGAGCCGCCATCCTCACTCGCGTGTGAGTGTAATGGCACCAGCTCGCCTCCCTGCGCCACCCTGGGCCCCACAACTGGTTCCCCATGGGGCCAGATGAGTGCTCACAAGTGTGTCTCAGGTTGTACCACTTCCTTGCTCAGAATTCCCTGCCCTTGGCGTCCTATAATCCTGGAAATAAGGCCCCAGTGGCTTACTGCCCTTCAGATCTCTGTATTACGGGGTAAGGACACTCCTTCTGTAGAGGGCCAGATAATAAATATTTTAGGTTTTGTGGGCCACATGGGAGTCTGTCACAGTGTCATCATCTTCTTTTTTGCTCTCGCCTTTGTCCCCATTTCTAGTTCCATCCCTGTTTCCACCTCCTCCCAACCCTTTAAAAGTGTAGTAACTGTTATTGATTAGCTCATGGGCTCACAAAGACAGGCCAAGGACTGGCGTTTGATGATCCTCCCACTACAGAGCTGCCTTTGACCTTTCTTTCCAGCCCACCTCTCGCCCCCCTCCCCCGCCCGCGCCATGCTCGCTCTGCTCTAGCCTCAGGGACGTTCTTGATGTCCTTGAGCACACCAACCACATTCTGCTCAGGGCCTGTGCGCCCCTGTCCCTCTGCCCCGACACTGTTCCCTCAGGTCTGCTTCATGGCTCTCTGTCTTCCTTTCTGTGAGTCTCTGCTTACAGCTGCCTCCGTGAGAAGCGCCTCTCAGCAGCCCCTCTGAAGTGCTCGCCCTCCCCCCCCAGACACTCTCTGTCCCTCACCCAGCTATACTGCTTGTTGGTGTGGTACTTATCATACATTTCCTTGTTGTTTTGTCAGTTCTGCTGCCCTAGAATATAAGCTCCTCAAGGCCAGGCTTAGTCCATTTTGTTCAGCCCTCTCCCTGCCCAACACCCAGAAAAGAACCTGGCATGTAGCGGTCATGCAAATAATATTTATTGTGTAAATTAATAAATGTAAAAACAATTCTGCCCTAGGTAGCTAGATAGTTTTCAACCGTTGCAATATCACTCATTTGTAACAAAGTGGCCCTCTTTTTAAATCCTCAGCCCTGTGGGCTCTAATAGAGGAATTGGATGAAGACACCAAGCTGTGCTCTGGGTGACAGCAAGGACTATAAGGACCCAGGCCCATGTGCAGTCAGGGTCTGAAAGATGAATCTGAGTGTGACTGTGGGGGTGGGAAGGAGGAGGGGAAGCGAAGCCAGGCTTAGAGGCGAGGGGAACTGTCCAGCTCTCAGGAAGCTGATGTCATGAGAGCATCCCTGGTCGATAAGTGCTCAGCAAGGCCAATGCCTGATGTCTCTTGAGGAGGGAGAGAAGCATCTGTTAGATCCAGAGGAAGAGCACTGAGATAAAGTGTCCTCAGGAACACAGAGCCAAGCCAGCTTGCAGACCAGTTAGTGTAGCGTTGAAGGGATAGTCCGTATCAGGCCCAGATGGGACATGGTGGGAAAATCTGATATTTCTGAAGTTATTGAATAGAACATGGTGACTCCCAGCCCAAGACACAAACCCTCCAGAATCTGATTCCAGGGGCCTGTTGGGTTTGGCAAGCTAGAGAGGTGCACCTGCAGCATCCAGGTGTACTTTCCTCCCGCCCACACCCTTACCTGCCTTGCTCCAGTCCAAAAGCCCCAGGGAAAATGGACTTGGATCTGGGTCTTTACAGAAGAGAGGGCCCTTTCTTGGAGGCTATTCTGGCGGTGGACTGAATGGGGTAGTCCTGGGGAGGATCCCAGGAGGGCTTGGTCCTGTATGCCCTCGAGTTGTGGCTAAGGGTTAGACAATGAGCCTTGAATGGGAAGTGAGCCTGGCTGTAAACTGACTCGGACACCAGGCAGGGACTGGATTAGCCCTGACCGAGGAGCCAGGTCAGGGAGTGAAGAGATAAAGGAATCTCTTCCTTGGGTGCCCCTTAGGATAGAAACCGGAGGGTGCGGGTCAAGGAGGCTTGTACACTGTCCAGATTGGGGGGTTTTATGTCCAAGATCTAGACTCATGAGTCTAGCTCTTGATTTTAGAAAATAAGACAGCTCATAACATGAGGGGAAAAGCAATGATAGTACAACTCAAACTGTCCATGGAGCCATGCCCCAGGAACCCAAGGCTGGAGATCAGATGGTCTGGGATCTGATGAGGGTCTGCCGTGTGAGTTTGGACTCGTCGCTTGACCTTTCTGGGCTTCAGTGTTTTCACTTATTNCTTGATTGGAAGAAGATGCTTTTCTGCAGTTGATCAGAATGAAACCATAGAACTTTGAACCTGGAAGACGATTTAGAGACAAACTTGTTCAACACTCTCATTGATAAGGGGACTAAGGCTTGGGTATTATTTTACTTTAGTGTTGTGAAAAATAGTTGGTGAAGGCCTTCCTGGAAGAAAAACAAAAAACACACAAAAATACTTTTTTTTACTTAGTAGGCAGTAAATTAACTCTGATTGGAAAGAGGCTGGCGGCACAGCAGAGCGGGGCTGGGCTCTTGGTGTTGGACGCCAGGTTGGTTCCCACATCTGGTACTTACTAGCTGTGTTTCGGGGCAAGTCAGGCAATGTCTCTGATTCCTCAGTTTCCTGATTTGTAAAATATAGATAATAACGGATACCTGTCTCATGGGGGTTTTCATGTGAACTGAATAAAATCACGTGCATAAAGTGCTCATCGCATAGTGAATATTGAATAAATGGTGGCTGCTATTACCATTCGGGGGAAGATGCAGAAGATAATAGATGAGCAGTGACGTAGAGCACAAGAAGATGCCCAGTGATGGCGAGATGTTCTACAGACGTTATTACCTTGATTTCAGGCCTCCACAACACCCCTCAAAGTTGATTTCTATTAATTCCTCCCCTCCTCCCCCCAAACAAGTTTGTGATCTTCTCACTTGCCTCTATTTCCTGAAAGGCCATTTCTAAGAGAAAATATTCCCTATTAAGTGAGAGTTTCAGCATGTGAATTAGCGTTTGTCTTTGCTTCGTTTCACAAACAGCCCCAACACATATGCCAGTGTGTCAGCCTAGGCATTGCTCTTCTGAGAGACAGGCTGGAGAGAGGTGTCCAGCCTAAGCCAGCTGTTTCTAGAACCTGTCCTTTGTCCCACCCCAACTCAACCCCAGGGCAATACAGGAGATTTGTAAAGTGACAGTTCATCTTAGTCTACCAGTACCATATTATGGTTTCAGTTGAAATCATCATTAGATGGTGCTGTTATTAGTCACTTCCCTCCTGGCTTGGGGGAGACTGCAGGTTCGTGGATGGGATCAAAGACCCATGCACACCAGCCCTTGACTCACAAGACCTGAGAACTGACCATCCGTGGTGACTGAGCATTGACTCGCCTCTTTGGTGCATTCTGCAGGGACCGGCTGGGCTTTGCCACATCCTGTTTCTTTCCTCTTTGCAGGATGCTGTCCCCATGTTCATGTTATGAAAACAGCATCTTTTCAAAATAAAATTAGGGGAATCAGAGAGAAGACTCGAGAGCCCTTTCCAAAAAGGAATTTAGCCGAGACAACCAAACCCTGTCCAGTATCTTGGATTAAAAAGAACCAGTTATGAATTACGATGTAATTGACTTTGGCCCTGGGATCTATAGGGAAATCTAGGGGGTAAAAATAGTAACAAATCATAAGCTTTTCCAGTCATGCATGAGAATAAGTAATTCTGTCCCAGGATCCTATCGAGTTTGCTTCATGCCCCAAGGTATGGAGTTTGGACAAATATCAGTGCTTGTGGTTCTTCTGCTTTGGGGAATAAAGAAAAGGAAACCTCCGTGGGAGTGCCGTTTCTTGGAAAACTGTTACTCACCTGAGCCCTGTGTTCACATGGAGGCCAGAGTGAGTCTGAAAGGGCTTGTGAAGAATCTGAGTACAAGGACTGCTCAGACTGTGCCAAGGCCCAGAGCCAAGGTGGGTGTGGATTTCCAGGTTTCCCACGGCAAGGACAGTCTGTGGGGCCCTTGGTCTTTGGGGAGTCATTTTTTTTCCTTTATTTTTATTGAGCACCTACTACGCACCAGGCATTGTTCTAGAAGCTATGAAACAAGACTAGCAAGGTTTCTGTTGTCATGGAATTTACCTTCTTGTGGGAGATACTACAGACAAAACACAGGTCGATAAATACATTCACAAGTTTATTTCAGAGACTGGCAAGTGCTATGAAGAAAGTAAAGTGGGGTGATATGCTCAGGCATGGCTAGGGGTGACGTTAGATGAGGGACTTCATGGAGACTGCTCTGAGGAGGCAGCATGAGAACGGAAGCACCAACCCCATGAAGACCAGGGGAGCTAAGGCCTCAGGCAGGGATGGCCTTGGCTCATTCAACGAACAGAGCACTGGCCGTTGTCACTGGGGCCTCATGAGTAAGTGACTCCTTTCAGCTGTATACCGGATGTATCTACTCAATAGCCATCTCCTGGGGGTAGAGTAGATAGGGGGTGTCTTGAGCTGCTTTGGGGACAAGCAGAAATGATTGAATTAGAAGACTAATCCTAACCCTCCTTATCGCCTCCTTATTTAACCCCTTGTCAAGCTGTTTGTTCATCCTCCCTGTTTTCTCTTAGGTGAGTCCCCTTCTCTTCATGTCCCATACCTTCACCTTGGTCAAAACCACCAGCATCCCTCCCTGGGTCCACTGAAGAAGGCTCTGAACTGGATTCCTCACATTTGACCCTGCCCATCTCCAGTTCATTCTCCACACTGTGGTCAGAATGATCTTTTAAAACCTTGGATCTGATCATGTCTCACACACACACACACATACACACACACGCACACGCACACACACTTCATTGGTACTTTTCCATAATTTCCCACTGCTGTCAGGATAATGACTCAACTCCCTCTAATGACATACAAAGCCCTGTCTATGCAGATCCCCTTTCTCTTCTCTAGCCTTGTTCCTAGCCATTTGTGGCTTCACTTTCCATGTTCTGGCTACATAGGCTTTCTTCCAGTTCTCCAATGTTCTGTGCTAGTTCTGGCCCCAGGGCCTTTGCACAGCCTCCTGATCTGTTCTTCCATGCACCTTGGCCTCAGTAACTCCTACTCATGTGTTACTTCAACCAGGATGTCCTCCTCATTCCTCGATGCTACCATACTACATAGAGTTTTTTATTATAGTTACATGTTCCTAATAGCACTTCATATTTTTATTATACCTCTCAGCACACTTGTATTTACTTGTGATGTCACCTTTCTGCACTTGTCCTTAAGCTCCGGGAGAGTAGTGACCAAGACTGTCTTGTTTATCACTGTGTCCTCAGAACTTAGAAAGTGTCTGGAGCACAGGAGACACTTGATAAGTATTTGTTGAAGCAATGAAGGAATGAAGGCTCACAAAGACCTTGAATCTTAAATGTTCCACTTGAATGTGCTACTTGCTTTCAACAAAAAGAAATAACAGGAGACTGTCTGTATTTTCTGTTCCATTTCTCTGCCCTATAGAGACGGTGATTGATATCTGGAGTTCAAGAATAAGCATAGAGAGCAGGAATTCTGGCAGATGAACAACCTGCTTAGGAAGTCTGTTCTTGCCTTGGACTATCTGAGCAGCGTTATTTTCTTTGGCTCAGAGGAGTCTAAGACTGTGTGTACTCAGGGAAATGGTGTAGACCCACGGTGTGGAGTCAGGGCCAGGGGTGAGACTCAAATAATAATCAAGTGAAAGAGGGTTGTGTGAAGCCTGGTGGGGGACACTGCCTTTCTCAGCAGCTGAGGAATTGGAACATTCCCCCTTGTGTCAATGTGGAAGTGAATAAATTAAGCTCCGTTTTATGCCGTGCCTGGAAAAATACCAATGCTGTACTCACATAGTTTCTGAAAGCAAACCCCAAATGCCACTCAGTCTCAGCTCTATGCGAGACGGTTATAGGAAAAGAGAGTCAACATTCACAGACTATGGGAAATATCACTGATGTGGAAAAAGATTAGAGCCATGGTGTGGGTTTTTGCTTTTGGGAGGTTATATATCCTTTTGAAAAATCTGGCAAAAGCAATGGACCCTTCTTCCCCTTTCTGCCCCTTCTTCTGCAAAATGTATATCCATATGACATTTTCCCATCCATGGGGACCCCTGGAGGGCCATAGCCTTAGGTTAAAAATTCCATTTAGCAGGTCTGATTGGAAATTGGGCAGAAATAAGCTAATAAGAGATGACAAGGAAGCGCAAGTTAGATGTTTGGTCTAAAGAAAAAAATAGAAGTGCTTTGTAATTGGATTTTTTCATCCCCAAAGTTTTTCACTTTTTAGAACAAGCTGGTTGACTCAGGGTGACCGTGTGCATCAGAGTAAACTAAGGCAGACCTTTGATGTCTGAGGGAAAGCCACTCTGAGCATCTCCAGGGGCTTAGTCACCTGTGGTGATCCATCCACTAAAATGTAAGCGCACAAGGCCAGGATTTTAGTTTGTCATGTCCACAGCTGGCCCCTCAGTGCTTGGCACTTGGTAGGTGCTCAATAAATATTTGTTGAATGAATGAATCATTTACAATCCTCAGTTACCCCACTTCACTCTGTGTCCCTTTCCTTAATTTTGTTCTGAATTCATCAGATGCTTTAGTTTTGATTTATTTGCTCAAGAAATATCTACTGAGCACCTTCCAGCCTTCTGCTGGGCCATAGTTGTTCTCTGGGCATAGAATGACATGGGCGTGAAGAGTTCCTGCTCTGTGGTTCGTTACCCCTGGGTGAAGTCTCAGTTCTGCTGGCTGGGAGTGATGAAAGCCTATAAAATGGGGTGTGAGAATTAAATAAGGTCATGCAGTCAAAGCACTTAGCATAATTCTTGATATGTGTTGTTTTATTAAATGTCAGCCGTTTTTATTATTACCTGGCTCCTCTGCCATACCATTCATTTGTTCCTTTGGTGTCCTCTGTACTATTTGAGCCCACAATTCTGAACTCCAGAAATTAATTGTGACTATCTATACAGCAGGGTTAAGTGTAACCTTTAAAAAGTCCCAGAATATTCAATCAGGCTATATCTAAGGGTTGGG
>NW_017731509.1:2110758-2173388 GCF_001890085.2 Hipposideros armiger | reverse complement strand
TGCTGCAATCCCCATAGCAGATGCATCGCAGGGCCCAGAGAAGTTAAAAAGCTGGTCCAGGTCGCACAGCGAGCCGGGGTAGGGAATGGGGGGAAGGGGCCAGAATCTGAATTCAAGCAGTTTGTCTTCAGAGGACACACTCGGACCTCGAGAGCCTCCAGCCCAGGTCTTCAGGCGCCCAGCCTACACCCTATTGGCTTCCTCAGGGAAGATAACCACACGTCTGTCCAGTGAAAACAGACCCGTCCCTATCTCTTCCCTGCAGCCGGGCTCAGTCCCTGCCAACTGCGGAGCCTTGGCACAGCCTGTTGACCAACTGCAAGAGCCAAGGGTTCTAACGGCAATGGCAGATCTGCACCAATCCCGGGAAACGAAGAGAGAGCTGCCCGGGAGCTGGGGCTCCTCCAGGTTATGGAGCACAGGCGCGCGTGGTGGAACATTCCCGTCAGGGGTGGCCTCCCTCACGACATGTCGAGTGGGGCTCAGAAAAACATTTCCTTGAGAAAGCAGAGGCAGGAAGGGCCATCTCTAAAGGGCAGGCTGACGTTTTCCATCTCCTCCTCAGGAAGAGGAAGAAAAGCTGTCGCTCTGTCTGTCTCTGCAGCCCCTCCTTCAGGCTGGGGACTTACAGCCCTCCTTCGGGAGCGCACGCAGGCCGGCAGCCCTGGACTGTTTGCTCAGCTCGCCTCACGTTAGTCCCTTAAGTGGAACTCGGTGAGTTCCGCCATCAAAAAGTAGCAGCTAGGGGCTCCTGGGCACCCCTCTCTGAGAATGCTTCAGGAGCGTTTCAGAGATGAACCAGGATGGCAAAAGGACATGAAAACAGGTAGAAGAGGAACTGTTGAAAGAACAGTGGCTTTTGTCTTAGACAAGAGAAGACCCAGGAGGCATGGGCACTGTCAAATTTCTGAAGGGCTGCCCTGAAACAGGCGCGTTGGGTGTGGCCTCCACAGCGTGGAGGAATGGCAGGGAATAGTGTAAGGAAACTCAGAGAAATCTCACAGAAATGCAGTGCAACAGCCAGAGGCTGCCAGAAGGGGAAAGAATCGCCTTGGGGGCAGTGAGCTTGCCATCAGTGCAGGGGTTCAGGCAGAGGCAGGAGGCCCTCTTGGCAGGGGCCTTGCTAAAGTGGGGACATGTGCCCTGGGAGAAGGAAAAGTCAGGGATCATTAGGGCCTGCAGAGCCCTGAGCGTCTAAGGCTGTGTGAGGAGGGAGGAAGGGAAATGGGATGGAATACCATGGAAATGACGTGGTATATTCCGTGCAGGCCTGGACCACGCTGGCCTTGCCCCGCCCCCATGCGCGACCTCAGGTCTCCCTCCCTGCTCTGCCTTGGCCCTAGTGCCTTGAGACCACCAGTCCTCACTATTGTTCCTTCTTCCCAGAATAACGACTAGCCTCCACCCCTGCCCTTCTGTACCCTGCTCGTTGCTGGGTGACACTGGTGGCCAATGGGCCAGATGACTCATTCTGGGGCTGGCTGTGTTACCTTTCTCAGGTAACATGAGCTTACAACCTGGGTTCAGAGCCCTTGGACCTGGAGCAGTGGTTCTCAGTTCTTAGTCAGCATCAAAATAAGCTGCATTCTGTAAAAACACGAGCTCCTGGGACACCCCAGGTTTTCTCATTCAGCAGATCTGGGGTGGTGCCTGAGGATTTGCATATCTAACAGGTTCTCAGGTATTACTGATGCTGTTGGTCCAAGTACCTCACTTTGAGAACCACTGCAACAGAAGACCTGTAAGACTTATAACCTTAGGTCCAAGGCTATGG
Source organism: Hipposideros armiger (assembly GCF_001890085.2). Taxonomy (NCBI): domain Eukaryota; kingdom Metazoa; phylum Chordata; class Mammalia; order Chiroptera; family Hipposideridae; genus Hipposideros; species Hipposideros armiger. The sequence continues at coordinate 2,171,614 of NW_017731509.1, read as the reverse complement.
ATTCAGACAAATCCATGTTAGGATCCCAGCTGCACCATTTGTGAGCTGTGTGATGGCTGGCAATTTACCTAACACCGCTGTGCTTCCATTCCCCGATCTGTAAAATTGTGATGGTGCTTCTATAAAAGGGCTATTACAAGCACTGAAGATGATGATTTACATAAAGAGCTTAGACAGTTTCTGGAACATGCTGAGTATGCAAATACTCAATAAACACTAGCATTTTTTATTATCAGATGGGTATTTCAGAAACCCATGTCCCCCTTTCTAGGATAGTGGTGTAGGAGCAGAGAAAGGTCCACGTTCTCCTCCAATTGTGCCCCATGTGTAGGGCCAACTCCATTGTTACTCCTCATCCATGTGCTTTGTGCAGGAAGGGTGGGAATTCATCATCAGCATGGCCATCTTTAGAATCTTAGTTTTGTGTTCAGGGACAGCCATGCATTCTGAGTAACTGGCTTTTGGTGTGAGTCTGCAGGAGCCTCCTGATAGGAACCAGATTGTGTGTACGACGCAAGGAGTGGGGTCATCTAAAGCCTCTTGTCACATTTCTTTTAGAGCTCCAGGGCCCCTCTGTCTCATCACTCATGTCCTGTGGTCCCTGGACTGATAGTTTGTGCACACACACACACACACACACACACACACACACACACACAGGCTTAAGTCTCCTGCTGCAGAGTCTCAAAATTAAGTGAGAAAAATCTAGGGGTGACTTTAGATGGCCTCAGGCTGCTCTGAATATCACTGAAGAGGGGGACCCCCTGGGAATATACATGCCAGATTCTACCTTGTAGGAGACATATCCTGAAGTGGGTTCCTGAGAGTAATAGCCTGAGAAATGCTCCGCCCAAAGTCAAATCCATTTGGGAAGTAGCACTCCATTTCTAATAGAGCTTAGAGCTCCAGGATGCTCACTAGCATATCTAAGCTATCCACAAGTCCTAAAGTTGGACACATGTAAGGTTATTGAACATGCTAAACTTTGCTTCCCATCACTTAATTCTGGGAAACTGTTATAGTTCTAGGAATTTACAGTTTTCCAGGTGCCTTTCTGTGTAGTATCTCACCTGATTTTCCAAACAACCTTCAGAGGTATGATCATACCCATTTTACAGAAGAAAAGGTTGAGGTGCAGAGAGGTTTATGACTTATCCCAGGTTACAGAGTATTTAAAACACCATTTACAATTGCATGACCTGAGGAAGAATTTGGTGCATTTGATGAAATTTTATTTGTAGTAACAGGAATCATTAAAACCAAATAAAAACAAGCAAAAAAAAATTTTTTAATGACGAACTGGGAATGGCACCTATTATTTGTCAAAACCCTCTCAGTGGAGTACCTTTATACTATTTATTGACCTTAGGCTCATATTATAATTATGATATAACCAGGGGTGTGAGTAGGGAAAGAGGACATCACAGGTTACGGATGTAGATTCTGCAACCAAACTTTGAATCCAAGCGATGTCATTTACAAGCTCAATGATCTTGGGCAAGTTATTTAACTTAATTTTTCTGTGCCTGTCTTCCCTCTGTAACAAGTACTTTGCGAACCTGTATCATAAAGTTACTGTGATGATTCAAGGAGATATTACATGCAGGTACCTCAGAATGGTACCTGAAACATAGTAGATTCATTTATGACAGTATTAGTCATTGCTGCTGCTGCTATTGCTCTTGTTAATAATACTATTATGTAAAGGGTACTTGCCTTGAGAACCCGTGGAGAGGGTATTTGGATAGGAGCCAATAGTTCTGAGGACTAGCTTTGTCCCTCTCACTAAGCAGCTGTGCTCACCAACTCTTTGGGCAGCTCATTTTACCTCCCTGTGCCTCAGTGTCCCCCTTGGAAAATGGGATCATGTCAGCCATCCAGCTTAGTTCATAGAATAGTTCTAAGAAGAACCACCTGGGTAACCGATGTAAAAGTGCTTTGACAAACATGAAGCAAGGTCATTGTGAGTTCTTGATGTCTGCCTTTGACAGGGAGGAAGCTGTGGAAGGGGGCTGCTGCCTCTGGAGAATCTCTCTGCTAATTTTGCTGGAGGATCTGAGAAATGCCCAGCACTGCCAATGCTGTTGGATCCACGGCAGCAATCATTATGACCAGTGTAATTTCATGGGCCTGCGCGGAAGCCAAAAGCGAGTCACTAGCAATGCTGGGAGTTTTCCTTTGCTAAACAATGGCACCCTCATTCTGGGATTTCCCGGGTTGTCCTCTGTTGACTTTGGGAGAGAGGTGATGGTGTGCATACACTGTCTCACCTGGCGCAGCTCAGACATCTGTTTCCTCCTGGTTACCCTCATCTCATGCCCCGTGTACTGGGCCCAGCATGCCAGCCCTGATCCTCATCCTAGTGGAACTCCGCACAGACACACTCTCCTGGGCCAGGTGCAGGAGGAGGCCCTTGTCATAGATTGCACACACTGCTGTGTGTGTGTGTGTGTGTGTGTGTGTGTGTGCATGTGTGTGCATGTGCGCTTGTGTATGTAAAACAAACTCCTGTGAGGGTCAGGATGCCTAACAAAAGTGGAATCAGTGTACTTACTGCTTTTGTTCCAAAGGGTAACTCTCCAAAGCTCCCATTGGGGAATATTTTTTTGCCCACTTTGAAGTATTTGTGTTTGTTTAGTCACTCAATCATATACCTTTTCATTGAAAAGCAACTTATAGCTTTGTTCCTATATGTTCCTTATAGCAAGTTTATTAGGGAGGCCCTCAGTTCCTGAACAGTTCCCAGGAAGCGTAACCAACGGCCCCATGGGAAAGATGCTGCCTATGAAATTGCTAACCTTAATCCCCGGTGACCAGAGCTGGCCCAGAATGAAAGGGTTGATCCCACAAGGAAAATAAAATAAACAGAACCACACCACACTCTCCCCGCCCCCGCCCCTTGCAAACCACAACCACCGAAAACAAAACAAAGCAACACTCAACAAACCAACGCAACCCAGCCAGAGTTGGACAGAATTTGAGGGCAGCTCCATCCCAAACTGTTTCTCTGAATCATTCAGATGAAAAACCAGAACAGAGGACAAAAATTAGAAACCATTTAACTTTTCTAATTGCTTCAACAATAGCTATCCATATTTCTTGCCCACAGTTCTGTGGCAGAATTTTTAAAAACGTTTTTTTCTTTAAACAGTTTTATTTCACCTTACATGAACTCCTAGCCCAACTGAGTGGGGCTAGATGAGCCGGAAATAAGAGTTTATAAACGACTTCCAAAAATGTCTGCAGGTCCCCACACCCTGATACCTCATGGAGGTGCAGCTCCTTGGAAGGTGGGGGGAGGAGAGAAGAGGGATGCAGTGTGGGGGCTCTTCAAAGGGGGGGTCAGAGGTCGCTCAAAAGATTGCACAATTTCAACCCTTATCTGCCTCATTGAGGTGGTGGGAGGGGAAGGGGCTGGAGGAGGAGCCCCCAGGCCTGGGGTATTGCATAGAGCAAATAAATACCAGGGGCACCTGGCAACCCTCAAATTTGAGGGAAAAGCAAGCCTGCTCTTTGGAGATGTGTCCTGGGTTGCGTGGGACCAGTATGGCTGCCTAGTATAAGTCTAAAACCTCTTACCCTGGAGCTTTAGTCTTTAATTCTTCATTCGTTCATCCTGAAACTTACTTTTTTTGCCCTCAGCCCCTTCTATGTGTGGCAATGTCTGAGGGGCTATAGAGAGACATAAGACACAATCCTCTCTCCAAAAACTCTCCTTTTAGTAATATTTGAAAGGAAATGTCAAGTTTCCAAATTCCCAGCAAACAAGAAAATTTTTAGTCTGCAGAGGTGGGTTTATTTGCAATACATCTTGCCCGGTACAGTGGAAGTAGCTCTATACATGGGAACCTGATTCTTCTGGAAAATTGGGGAGAGACCTGATGATCTTGAAACCCCCTATAGTCCCAACATCCAGAATTTGGTAATTCTGTTTAATAATAAGCCAAGCACTATACTGTGTGTACAAAGATGAATACAATAGAGCACCTGTTGCTAACCAATTTATAACCTAGTGCTAATAATATTAATATCAGTATTAACACCCATAGCAGCAAAAGAAATATACCCACTCCCAACAACAAGAGAAGATGGGCTATTTATTGTAAAGGCCATTGAGAAAATAGAAATAAATTAGTGGGGAGTACAGAGGAGGGTATAAATCGTTCTGATGTTGGGGAGGGGGACAATCTAAGAGAATTTCATCAACCAAGTTAAGTCTACTCCAAAGATCAACAGCACTTGATCTGACAGAGGATGGAAGGAAAAGCACTTCTGTGTTGAGGGAACAGCCTAGGCAAAGCCGTGGAGGTGTGACTGTGCTGGCCCAGTCCAGGAGAGCGGGCGGTCCACAGGGACATTGGGAGGGGCCATGGGAGGCACTGTTCCACCCAGAAATTCTCTACCGTCACCTGACCCCTGTCATTGGCAGGAAGAAATTACATTGTATGGGGAGCCAGGAACAACAAATTAAACGCTGTTCAGGGAACATGCTAAAGGCAGTGGCACTCAGTATGTGCACTGGGAGATGCCTTTACATAATTCTTGGTCTCAAGAAAAAAGAAAAGGGGTTGGGGGAGGGAGAGAAATCCTTTGCAGGCCCAGCCCTTTTTAGGGGCATCTTCATTCATTCGTAGGCCTGTCAGTGTGACATTGTGTCTGCCCTCCTGAAAGCCATACATCTTACTTTCAAACCTTCTGATGCAGCGGACCCCTGCTGACCCCAGTGTTCCCAGGCTGACCTTTGGGCAGGGGGCTCACTTGGCTCCTAGGCTGGTGGAGGGGAGATGGCACCTCCTATGCTCAGGCCCTCCTTGCTGTTGGCTGGGTGGGCTGGCCAACAGGAGGCTTTTCTTTTTCAGGAAGAATTAGTGCTTTTTAAAAAAAAAATTGACTCTCAAGTTCTGAAACGCCTGCCAGCTGTGTACTTCTATAAGCCTGTGCTTTTTAATACATCATCTTCCTCCACATCCAAGATCACTGCGTCCTCCCAGAGTGGGAAGGAGATTTAAAATGAGCCTTAAAGTCATTTGCAGAAATATCTGCTCACAGGTTGTCTTCACTATCCCATGGGTGGCAAACCTGGGATTTCATTTCCTGTATGTATTGTAGTATAACAATAACGTGGACACTGCAGAGATCGGGGCTAGGCAGGCGGGCCTGCGTTATACTCCTGTTGGAGGCTTCTGAGCTGGTTGAACACAAGCCAATCAGTGCCCCATCTGAGTCTTATCTGCAGAACGGGAAAAAGGACTTAGCTTAGCATTGCTGTGATGAGTAAGTGAAAGGTGCCCTGTGCTATGCTTAATAAGTAGCTGCTAAAATGGCTAGGATTTTCATTTGACAAATGATGCTAAACTTTTCTGTGGTTTTACTATTTAAGCCCAGTCGATTCGGAGGGAAAAAAATAATGGACCGCCTACGCGTATGTTAAACAACCTTAGCTTATTTGCTCCCTCTGGGGTGGCGCACTGCTTTTGGTCTTTCCTTTGTCATCCTTGTACCATGTAAAGGCTGACGGTCCCCACGATCGACTTCCTGGGTGGATGGAAAGGCATCACCCCACATTGGGGGCCTTCTAGAGAGAGCATCTTGTGGGGTGCTCCCCAGGCCGCCTCCCCCCCCCACCCCAAGCATCTGAATTTTCCCCCATTAGTCACTGCTTTTGGCTGAAGACGTGGAAGACCCCTGTTAAACTGCATTATGTTATCTGGGAAACACATTAAGCCATTAACAGCTGGACACAAATTAGTTTATCAGACAGGGGTTGGGCTTGTGGAATGTAGGAGTGAAAAGGAGTTTTATAGATCATCAGTTTATAGGTGAGGAAATGGAGGTCCCTGGATGAGCAGATTTGGGGATGCCAGGCCTTCAGCCCTGCTTTCTGGCATGAATCTCCTCCCCTCTTCATCTGCCTTGTGGAGCAAGGTAGGCGCTCCAGCTTTCATTCAGGAGATAGTTATCGTATGCCTGCCATAGCTGGGCAAGTGCTGCACATTCAGAGTATGAGTAAGGCAGACAGACAAGGGAATAAGCGAATGCTGAGAGGCGTGGGGCCGATCTCTTGATGCTAGAGATGCAAAGGTCTGGAACATAAGACACTGTCAGCCTAGGGCATATCCAGCCTCTGGGGTGTCAACGCCACTAGGGGTTCCACAATACTAAGACCTAGGGTCCTACCTTGTGGCTGCCATGAGAATACAAGAGAAGTCACACTCAGGGAACTGGGCTAAGCTGGGGGCAGGGTGGTCCCTGCCTGCAGGAGCAGCAGTGGATTGTTAGGCCCAGGGGATGGGTCAGAAGGCCATGGACTGAGAAAAAGCGGCCAACAGCTGGGAGGAACCGGACCACACTTCAGGGCAGACCTTCACAGGCATTGTTTCCACTGGCTTTGTCCCACGTGGTCAACACAGGCTGATCTCTGTCTCTGAATTCACCTCAAAGGCCTTGGTAGAAGATTACAGAAATGGATGAAAAGAGAAGAAAGGTGCTGGGAGAGGCAGCTTGGTGAATGATAAATAGCTCTCCCAAGTTGCAGGAAGCTTTCAGGAGCCACTTCTGTCTGAAACTCTTCAGGGTTCAGACACCTGCTAGGGTGAACTCAGAGCCTTTAGCCCTTGGGGACACCCACTGCCATCAGTGGGTTGCTGGCGGTATCAGTCCCCCTTCCCATACACCTCTCCTTATTCAGGGCCTCATTCTCTGTCTTCTGCATGATTTCAGCAGCCTTCTACCAGGACTCCCTCCCTCCAGCCTCCACCTTTGCAAAGCTGTCCTCTTGCTATTACTGGAGAGGTCTTCCTAATCAAATCACTCCCCCGGTTTGTAAGAATTAAGGGTAGACTCCCCTTTTCAGGGATTTATCCTGCTCCAGCCTAACAAATAGCCCTATTTCCTGCCACTCAATCTCTACATTCTGATCACACAGAACCTGCCATGCTTTTTCACGCCCCCCACGCCCTTGCATATGCCAGTCTACCTTCCTGAGGTGCACCCCTCCTCCTGTGGCGCCTGCCTTCATCCTTTCTGATGCAGATCAGTGTCACCTCTATGAAGCCATGCTTCCCAGTCTGGTTCAAAGCTTTTCTCTTTATGGCTCAGTTGTACGCCGTACACCATTCTTTTGTAGAACCTGTCACATTGCGTTGCAACTGTTGGTGTATGTGTTCATCTTCTAATAAGTGTGTGTGCGCGCGTGGTAGGGGCTTGAGTACACACACACACACACACACACACACACACATCAGAGAGGGACTCCTTTCTGATTCTTGGTACTGAGCACAGAGCCACCAGGTAAATGCATCATGGCAGATGTTCAAGGAGTGTTTGTTAAATGAGCTAGCACACCTGAGGTCCGAAGGGTCTGAGGTCTGAAAGGCAAGGCCACACATCTATTCTCTTTAATTAAATCTCCTTGCCCCATGAGTGGTGTTTTCCATCTTTGACTAGTAAAGATTTTGATTGGGAACTAATTGTTCATTCAGTGACTTCCTAGAGATGTGTAGTTTTTTAGTGTTTTGGATATCCTAGAGAATGTGATACACCTGTAGATGCTTCCCCAGAAAATGCACAAACACCCAGTGTCAGCATTTTCACACAACCCGAAGCTTCCTGGACTCCATACCCTCCTACCCAGCTTCAAGGACCCATGGCTTAAAACAGCTGAACTAGAGAACTTGCATTTTGTTCTCTTGGCCAATAAGATTTTATCAAGCTTTATTTTCAGGGGGGGAAAATAGTTATTTTAGAAATCTTTACAAATACATATGTTAATATGGAATATACTTTTTCAAATGACATGTCCTCATGTTTTCAAATATTCCTTTTCTCTATTCCCCTACAATATGCCCCTTTCCACGAGGCAGCAAATATCACTGGCCTGTGTTCCGGTTTCCAGAAATATGTGTGGAGATGTATGTAACAGTCTCCTGCAGTCGTTCAGTGTAGGTCAGGGCCCCAGGCAGGAAGTGGGATGTGCTGCCTGGGTCTGGCTCAGTCCTCATTGTAGAGGAAGCTGCAGGAACTTAACAGCAGAACATTGTCAACAAGCTTTTATTTGGGAGACATTTGCCGAGTTCCCACTATGCGCCACACTGTTCCAGGCAGGGAAAGGAACAGACAAGATCCCTGCTTCTGTGGGTTTTATAGCCAAGTGGGACAAGGCAGAAAATAAACAAGAATACAAGTTAGCTGAGTTCACACAGTGAGCAGCACAAGGAAAGAAAGAGAACAGTCATAGGCTACGAGCGTGTGGCAAGTATTGGGTTGTCGGAAAAGTCATGACATTTTTTTCTATGTTTTTTGTTGCAAAAATGTGTCATGACTTTCCTGACAACCCAATAATAGAAAGTTGCCACATTAAAAGTCAAAAGTCCTTCTGAGGAAGTGACATTAGAAATGAGACCACAGGCAGGTCTGGGGGGCAGCAGTGATCCAGGGAGAGGGACTGTAGGTGCAAGGGTCCTGAAGTAGGAAGGATTTCAGTATGTTTGAGAAAAAAAAAAAGGCCACTGTTTCTGGGGACCTCTGAAGGGTCAACCCCCACTTAGGGGTAGAGGATGGGAGAGGAAGATGTTATAAGCCATAGAAAAGACGGGGTTTTTCATCTATGAAGGGAAGTCAAACCCTGAAAGGTTTAGGCAGGGCAACATTTTGATCTAATTGGCATGTTTGAAAGATCACTTTTAAAACATTAGAACCCATTTTGTCACCTCCTCTCACTTTGAACAGTTATGACTAATGAAATGAATGTGTAATAAGGCAGTTCCATGAGTTTTCTTCATAGGTGTCTATCAGCAGGGGAGAGCCAGGATTTTCATCCCAAGATATCACTGCAGCCCAAATCAGAGACAAGCCCCGAGGTACCATCTTGCGTTGAGATGAAGGATTCCTGAGCCTTTCCTGGATAGTGAAAGTTGCTGGGGACCCCTGGGAGGTCACTGCCAGATCAGGGGATGCTGGCTCCAGACCGAGGGTTGGGCAGGAAGGTGAGATGCCCAGCCCCGCAATGTCTCAGAAGAAAGCACAGGGTGGAGGGGGCAGGTCCCTAGAAAGCCTTTGGCCGGTGGGGGAAGCCCAAGAGGAAAGAAAGGCTTCACAGCCTCTTCCCCTGCCCGCCTTCCCTGTCATCGCCTGCCCCCTCCTCCTCCTGCGATGGCCACAGATGTCCTTTCTGCGGTAGTAGTAACCAGGTATGTTTGAAAACACTCTAGCCCCGTCCTTCCCGTAGCAGGAAACGTTGCTGGGAGAGCAGGGTGTCGGGGTGTGTGTATGTGTTGGGGGGGGTTCTGGGGGCGCGAGGTGGGCGGAGGGGGCGCGGCGTGGAGGTGGTGGTGATGTCGCATCCCTCCCGAAGTCAAAATTCCAGCTGCTTCGGGGGCGGGGGCTCCGGAGAGGTAACTGGCAGACAACTTGGGTGAGTTCGGTGCGGAAAGAAAATGCAGACGGTGTTGAGCACGCGTGGGGAGAGGCACAGGCTAAGGACCGCGAGGACCCGGGAGCCACATACTACGCTCCCGCAGCCCCCGCCCCCTTTACACACACCCCCGTTTCTGCCCCAGGCTGCCCCGCCTACCCACGCCCTCCCCGAAAGTTAAGTACCTCTCGGCTCCAACCTTTTCTCCCCCTTCCCCAGCCCCACCGCAGGAGCCAACCCGCCCATTGAAGCGCGGGGGGCCACGCGGGGCAGCCCGCGGGCGGGCGAGGGGGCGGGGAGCCCCCCCCCCTCCTCCGCCGAGGCCCCAGCGGCCTCCGCGCTGCTGGGCGCGGGCGCTCGGACGCAGGGGGAGCTGTTTGATTTGGCTGAGGCGGGGCGGCCGGCGGGGAGGGCGAGCCAGGCGCTCGAGCCGGGCAGCGCGGGCGCCGGGCCCCGGAGCAGGGTCTCCACGTGCAGCAGCGGCCCCGGGAAGGGGGCGAGACGGTCTCGGGTGCGGGGGATGCCCCGGGGGGCCGGGGTCGAGAGGACAACTCAGGACCCGACGGCCGACCTGCCGGGCGCCGGTGCAGGTGCTTCGGCCCCCTCCGCCCCCGCCCCCTTCCCTCTCCTCTCCCCCTTCCCTCCTCGCCTTGAAGTAAGATGAGCGTGATGCTGTGGCGCTGGGAACAGAATAACACCACCATGAAGCTGGTAAGGGTGGACTGCAGACCCCTCTCCCGGGACGCTGCTGTACTTTTTATCCCCCACCCCGCCCCCATTAGGAATTGTCTCCCACGATGGAAAGCCCCTGAAATGCATTCCGTGCTTGGTATTTCCCTTATTGTTTTGAAGATGGATTTCAGGTTTATGTGTTTTTGTTTTTTGGGGTTTTTTTTTAACCTGGAAAGTCGATATATGTCTGTGTGAGCAACTGTAGGGAGGTGGGAACAGGTCGCATTATCTCCCAGTCTCTTCCACCTACTGATTCCTGGGGGCCCTGGGGGGGGGGCGTTGCACACGCTGGGGATTGTCTCCTGTGAGTAAGTCTGTGCCCTCATGGCCGTCCGGGACAGCATGGTCTCCAATCCATCCGCCCCCCCTCTGCTCCCATTGTGTTTTGATTCTTTGGGATGCTCCTGGGTGTTGATCTCTATTGTGCTTTGGCTTGTTTGAGGGGAAAAAAAAAACAAAAACAAAAACAAAAAAACGTAAGCCCAGCTTGCATGAGCACCGTGGTGTCCCCTTCTCCCGCCTCTCAACAATGGCTTAGTTTTCTTTCAAGCTTGCCAGAACCATCTAGGCTGCAGGTACTTTTTCCCTCCTCGGTTTTCAAAAATAACCGCCCATCACTCCTGGGAGGGCTGAGGAGAGGTTTTTTCCCTCTGCCCCAGGAAGCTGAGTTTCCCCATTCCGGGAGAAAAATGATCGGAAGGCTCTTCCTTTTTCTGTGTGTGCGATTTGTTTTTTATCTTATGGTTTCAACTGGCAGGGAGCCTAATTCCACATGGAAGTCAGCCAGCGCTGTGGCCAAGTCCTTTACCCCCTTGGATGTCAGTTTCGTCCTCAGTAGAATGGGACAAGTTCTCACCCTGTAGCTGGTGTGAGGATAAGAAACCATATTTCTAGGTTTCCTGGAACATAATAAGGACTCAATAAGGAATAGCTATTAATAAACTGGAGTTCATATTTATTGGGGTGAGCTCTTTAAAGATGCTACCCCCAAAAAAAGTCACAGCAGCTGCATTGGATACCAATATGCTGTATCACCCTAAGCTGTTTCTTTATATAATGAGCATATTTTGGGGAAAATGGCACCTTGCTTTTCATACTTCTTCTGTTATGTTTGGCTTGTCTAACTTTAATCTACTATTTTACAACTTTGTTTAATGTGCTGTAACGTTAGCAGACGGTATGCACCTTTGCTGCACTATGTCAGGATTCCAGCTCCCTAATCCTTTCCTGGAATCTTTTTCCAACCAGACTCAGTGGGAGAAGCTAACACGTCACACATTTTATCTCCAAGCTACACCTGAGTTGCCACTTTGAGAAGCAGCTCAGGAAAGCTGGGTCCTGGTCTGGACTGGATAACTTCAAGATGCCAGGCCTAAAGAAAAAAACAAGAAGAAGAATTATTGCCCGGGCAGGGAAGATGAGGAGCATCCCAGGGGACAGTTTCTGGAGCTCGGTGGCAGGTTGCTGTGGTAAGGGTTGAGATGTCCTCACTGCTCTAACATTGTTGCCGTTTAAGCTTATGGAGGGAGCTTTTCCCAATGTGGGTCAAAGGTCAGCCTTTATTGGGTCTGTCTGGGTCTTTAGACCTGAGTCTCCTTTTCAAAAACTAAATGTGAGAACTACCCAGAGTAGCTGTGGTCCACCAAAGTAACCCCCTCCCAGATGGGGGAGGGACTGGAGGAGCTCAAACAACCTGGAAGCACTGGAGGAGGCAGCAGTTACAGTCCTGTGCACCCCACAGCCCTCAGACCTCTGGCAAAAAGAGGCGATGACTGCATCTTGGCATTCAGATAGCCTGGACTATGCTCAAGGACAGGCCTCAGCCTTTCTGCGGAATCCTAGAAACCACAGGCACATCATTAGTTTGCTTTTTGTTTCTTCATTTGCTGATTGGTTGATTTACCAGTTATTTGTTGTGTACTTACTCTGTGCAGAGCCCAGTCCTGGTGGGAGGCTGTGTCCGGTGTGAAAAGCTTTGCTCTCAGGTGATGCTTGGTTTGAATTCCAGCCTTGCCACTTATTAATCTCTGGATCAGTTTTCCTCTTCTATAAAAGCGGGGGGTTGTTACAGCCCTCTTTCCCAGGTTGTGAAAAGATAAAACGGGACTATACAAACAGGATCCAACACAGCCTGCAATATGGGCGTTGGTAGATGGGAACGACTGTTTCATTGTTATTATTTTCTTCCAAGGTAAATGAGGCGAGATCTATGTCCCCACTCTCCATTGTTCTGTTGGGTGAATGGTTTCTTCTCCTAATGAGCTTGGGAGAAACAAACCTTTCTTACCTTTGAATCGTTAGTGACCCTTAGTAGGAAGGAGCTCTCTGGGAACATCTTGGAAGTCAATTGTGTGTGAATAACCGACTCCAAATGGGGCCTGGGGCCAGAGGTGGGTGCCTGGACTTTTATCACTGATGCAGTTCAATAAACATGAAGTCATTTAACCCACAGCTTGAAAATTCACTTTTCTGATTGAATAGTGGAACCAAAGGTTTTATTTCATGTTCTTTTTTAAAGCTAATTGGATCAAAATGAGGCCAAGAGTATTTAGAGGCAAAACTTACATCCTTATGTGTTATCTCTGCAGGGGAATGTCAGAAATGTACCTGCCCACCTAGGGTAAAAGGCAGAAAGTAGCTGGTAAATCCTACTTCTGTCCAAATCCCACCTGACAGGGTCACAGGGGCCTTTGATGAAAGTGAGAGGAGGTGACTACTCAGGCCTAAAGTGCCCACTGGGAGGGGGTAAACTTGGGGCAGAGCTCCAGAGCCTGATGTAAGTGGTTCTGACATCCTCATCAACCCCCAGTTCCCTTCTTTTAGATTCTTGAAGAGATCCAGGAGAAGCAACGAGGCCACTTCTGGAGCAGCTTGTATCCTCTGAGATGTGGCAGAGCCAAAGAATAGGGGTAGAAAAGGCACCGAGAGGGACCACCCTTGGAGTCTGTCCTTGGGCGCAGAGCTAGGTGTTCCAGTCAGTGAGACCTGCAGTCACAGCTCTGTTGAGGAACTGCTTGTTGCGTGATGTGGGGCCAGTCACACAGCCTCTTCCAGCCTGTGTTTCCTCATCTGAAAATGAGTACCACAACACCTCACAGAGTTACAGAGAGAATTAGGAAAAAGTGTGCATCAGGCTTGGAGCTCAGAGTGCAACGATTAGTTGACAGGAAGCAAATGGTTGCTCTTGTGATTATAATATGGTTTAGTAGTGTGTGCATGTCCCTGGGCCTGGAGAAAAGACTCAACAGAAATACTCCCAATGTTAACAGTGCTGAGCTCTGTGGGGATATTACCAGGGATTTTTGTTTTCTTTTTTGTCTATACTTTTCCTTATATTCCAAATTTTCTACGATGACCATATATTACATTTATCATCAAGGAAAAATAAAAACTATTACTGCTAAAATAATTACTATTAATCATATTAATAGCTAACATGTATTGAACCTTTGCTTTGAGCTTTATTCTGTTTCATCCTCACCATAACGCTATGAAGTAGAAACTATGAGACGTGATCAAACAATATGGTGAGTGTTTAAATTTTAAAAAGTTTATTACAGTAAAAGACACATTGCCATTAATCCCCCTCAAAACACTCCAACTTGCTTTGAACACACTCATCCCATCATTCTTGCCATTTTCTGAAGCAGTTCTGGAAGTCAGTCCTCTTTCATGAGTGTCTTTAGTTGTGCTGTCATGGCTGCCTTGATGTCCTGAATCATTGTGACTTTTGGGGAAGAGCCAGAAGTTGAATGGTGTGCCAGATCCAGTGAATAAGGTGGATGAGGACACGCCATAATGTTTTTTTGGTTTTTCTTAAAGATTTTATTGGGGAGTTGGGGGAGGGCAACAGCGTTGGGGAATCAGGGAAAGGGAACAATCAAGTTGCTGTCCTTTTGTCCTTTAGTTGTGGAGGACGTTGCTTCACTGGCCCATGTTGGTATTATCATTGTGCTCTTCCCGGCTGAGGCAGATTGGTCGCTGGCCATTGGACGGTAGCTCACGGTGGCTCACGGCAGCTCATGCCAGCTGTCGGCCACTCACGGTAGCTTACGGCAGCCCACTGCAGGAGGAGCTGCAGCCTACACTGGCGCCAGCGACTCATGGCAGCCCAGCTCCAGGTTGAGCTGTTGTTCACCATCTTAGCTGCAGAGGGCGCAGCATCACTGGCCCTCATGTGGGATCTGAACCAGGGACCTGCTGCTCAGAGCTGGTGTCCCAAGCCAACTCCTAACCAATGCACCACTCGGCCGGCCCCGTAATGTTTTTATTTGGCAGACATTGATGTACCAGAAGTGATGTGTGACATGGAGCCTTTTTGTTGTGATCACAAAATACGGTGAATGCTGCTGCCAAGTGCCATCCAACGGAAAGGCAGGGATCTTCAATATGGGAAGCAGCACATCGAACCTTAGTAATAGTATGTCACAAATTTCAACTTGTTCAGTGCAGTCAGTTGGGTGTGAGCTACTGTTGAGAGAAGGTGTGTTTTAAAGTGTGCCATAAATCATCCTCCATCATGACAATGCTCTGTGTCACACATTGCTTCTGGTAGATGGCAATTTCTGTCAAATAAAAACATTACGTGTGTCCTTATCCACCTTATTCACTGGATCTGGCACCGTTCGACTTCTGGCTCTTCCCCAAAAGTCAGTATGATTCAGGACATTGAGGTAGCCACGACAGCCCAACCAATGACATTCATGAAAGAGCACTTCCAGAACTGCTTCAGAAAGTGGCAAGAATGATGGGATAAGAGTGTTCGAAGTGAGGGAGAGTATTTTGAGGGGGATTAATGGCAATGTGTCTTTTACTATAATAATTTTTTTAATTGAAACATTCACTGTATTGTTTGATCACACCTCGTATTATTGTCCCCATTATTCAGATGAGGACATTAAGGCTCAGAGAGTTAAGTTACTTGCCTAAGATTCCAGAGCTAATAACTTGTAGAACCTCTGTTTTGTCTGATGGGAAAGGCTGTGCCTTGAACTGTTGTATTTGTAAAGCCTGGGGTGACTCCTGGAGAGAACCAGAACCTTCTACTGAGCTAGGTATCTATGAGTGTGCGGTATACAGGCCTGTGCTTACTGCCAGTGTTCCTCTCTGTGAGGCGGCTCTCTGTGAGTTGCTCCCCTCTATTATACCCTTTGGTCAAGAAGATACTGTGAGTGAGGGGGAGAGGAGAGGGAACACAGTGAACAGGGCTGGGTTGGGTCACCACCCTTCAGTGTCCTGGAAAACACTTCTGAGGCCCTTCCTCAAAATGGAGGAGAAAGTGGCTCTGAATGAGGAATAATTGAGAATAATGATGATGAGGGAATGTGCCTCTGACCTGTGACCTTTCCCCAGAGAGGCATTGGTCAAAGACCCCGTAGGCCTGTAGGCAGCCAGGCTAACAAGCAGATTAAAAAAGATCGGTGGGTTAAAGGTCCCTGTCTGCCTTTCTGCAGTTACACCGCACCCTCCTAAAGGCAAGAAGGCCGTGACACTGCAGAGTTCTTGAGGACACAGGTTCTGGGTTTAAAATACAGCAGTCCTGCAGCTCTTATTCATCTTTCTGTACGTAGACTGATTCTCCACTTCACAGCTTCTGCTTTTTTTCTTGAATAAAGATCATTGACCGTTTACCTGAAAGCCCTCCCCTCTTCTTCTGGTAAATCCTATTTCTATCCAGATCTCACCCGACAGGGTCATGGGGGCCTTTGATGAAAACAGGAGGAGGTGACTGCCCAGGCAGAAATTTCTGTGGGAAAATATCAGTAATGTCCACTCTCAAGGACTTCTAGAGCTTTCTCCCTCTTTCTACTTTTTGTAACTAACATAGATTTTACCATCTCCCAGGTACTGAAATCATCGTATCCATTTTCTGTTAATTCCAAAAATCTCAAGGGAAAGAAATTCCATCCTTTTTTGGAGAAATCAGGTTGAAATATACAGGAATGTTTCCATATGCATTTCTGCTATGGGTAATGAGCCATCATAGCCTTGATATACTTTTCAGAATCGAAACCAAAGCATGTAAGGAAGGTTTTGACTCTGGTTAATTACTTGGAAAATGAAGAATAGAATATTGGGAGGGGAGGAAAGAAAAACCCTGAAATTAGTAAGCAACTTCCTTTGGGTGACATTTTGAGGTAACACATTTTCCTTCATTTTTGTGTTAATAGAGGTAGAGATTTGTAATTGGTCCCTCTGGTGACCCAGCAGTGATCACATTACTTATACAATTATTTTTGTGTGAAGCCAGGGGAAAAAATTTTTTGTTTTGTTTTGTTTCTGGCTTCTGTCATAACCACCCAGAAAGCATATGGCTAAGCTGTTCTTCAGGGTCTCTAGCTTCTCCAGGATGTGTGGACCAGACTGCCATTATCCATCCAGCTTAGCGCATAGGGGTCCTGGCTGGGTGACACAGGGGCTCTTCCCAAGGGCTGTTATTTTGACTCAGTTGTGGCAGATGTACTGGTGCTGACGTTATAGGAGTAGAAGCCATGGAGGCGGAAAGGCCTGAGCTACCACTGGGAATGGGTGATAGGGTGAGGGGTTAGAATGAGTTGAAAGATATTGTTTAAACAGGGTAACAAGAAGGTGTGATGGAGATATGTAAAAGGGCTGGGAGGTATAAAAGGACTTTCCTAGTTACCAAAGATACTGCCTACTTCCCATCCTAGCACTGTGGTGTGGGTCAAGGGTAAGCACCTGCATTGTATGTTATCTTTGTCATAATGAGAGAAGAGCTGTGTGCTCACAGTACATGACAGGCCCCCAAACACAAACACGTCTGTGGGAAGAGAGGTGCTTTAAATAGGGATTTATCAGCTTAATATGTGCCCTGAGCTCAGGAGGATGTATGTCTGCAGACGGCCTGGGGAGTGAGCCTTGGCCAACAGCTAAAGCTCCTGCCAGTTTCTGTGGCATCATTACTGATGGGAAGCTTCAAGAATCAAGACTTCAGAATGCATCCCTCCTGATCAGAAACCTCGAATGAGCTCCTGCTTACTAGTGGATGAAGCCCCACTCCTCCATGACACTCTAGGTGACAGCAGTGTTTCAAATCCCCCTCCGCTGGGCTGCCAGATAGAAGCTGTTTGTTCCGATCTGTGTGGTCAGCCCAGTGATTTCGCGTTTTCACTGCTCCTTGGGACTAAATGCTTTTTCCATCTGTCCATATTACCATCTCATCTTCCAAAGCTCAAATCCAACCCCCTTTCTTCTAAGAAGCCCTGCCTGACCACACCACCTCCTGGCATCTCTGATAGTGTTAGCCTGCCTTCAACCCTGCCTGCTTCATGTGCTGTGTCTCTGCTGTCAGACTTAGAGTCATGGTTAGACGGTCGCTTCAGTTCCCTCTCAGCTCTGCCATCCGCTGCGTGCCCTTGGGAGAGTATCACATCATCTCTCTGAAGCTCAGTTTCTTCACCTGTAAAGTGATGATGGTAACTGTTCCAATCTTGGGCTTGTCGGGGTTGTTTGATTAAATATGTCTTTTGAGTAGCACCCAGCACATAGTCAGTGCTCAATAAATGTCAGCTGTTGTTATGAAGATGATGATGCATGTATTAATTCAACAAATATTTAGAAACATTTACTACATATGGGAGGATACTAGCAAACAAAAAGAAATTTTTGCCTGCATGGAACTGGATGACAAGCAAAATATATTTTACTTTTTTTTATGAAGATGAATGCTATAGAGAAAAATAGAGCAGGGTAAAAAGGATAGGGAGGCTCAGAGAGGTCATGCTTTCATATAGGACGGTTAAGGAGGGCTTCATGGGGATTTTGTGAGAACTAAATGAGATAATGTAAGTAGCGTGTCCAGTGCAGGACCTGACACCCCATAAGCAGTCATTAAAAATTCATTACCATCATCATCATCAGATCAAGGACAGAAATTGTTCTTTTTTATATCTCTCACTGTGCCTGTGAAGGGGTGAAGGATATGCGAGGTGCACTGATTAATGTTAGGGTTGGAAACTGAGCTGAGCAGTGGACTTGGGAGATGTGCTGACTTAATCTGCTGATTACTTGCTTCCATCCATACTCATAGGATGTAAGACTCCCACAGTGTTTGATTGCTGGGCTCAAAGGTCAGAAGGGGGTACTTCATGCTGAGGCAGCCACAGGAAGTGTTGCACAGTAGAGTCCAGGACTAATAATCTTGGAATATTAGTTGAGGAAGGTGCCCCATGACTAGTAGTCTTCAACAACCCACTTTAAGCAGGGACCCAGAGAGATGAAATAACCTGCCCAAAGCCTCATGGCCTTTCACCAGTTTTAATGCATCGGCCATAACCCATCCTGTAAATTAGTGTAACAGAGATTATAAAGAACATGAAGAGAGCACTTAACATTCCACCTGGAAAAGCCATGTTTCTTTGGAAATGGGCCGTGGATGACGTAACCCTCCCATATCCCATTACCCGGTACTTGGCTAATCTTTGTATGAAACTTGTTTTGGTGAAACTTGAGCCTGGAGAAGCCAACTAAAGTATATTACTTTCTTACTGTTGAATGCCTCCTAGACTTGGGCGAACATTTAATCTAAAGAGTAAGGTGATATTTCCTGAGATAGCGACGAGTTCATGTTTTGAAATTAAGTGAACTGAGTTTATTGCATTGGTTGGCTTTTTTTCCCCCAAGCACTGACTGCAGTATTGTAAATGTCCCCTCTACAAAGTGTGGAGGAGTGGGGAGCTATAAACATTGTAGTTTTCAGTCCTCATAACTTGTCTCACTACCTCTCTTGCTAGGTACTGTTCCAGGTTGAGCTATATTTTGGTTTAAGGGGGCCCCTATTTGAATAAATAGATTCCTGATCAAGGACAATCTGGGGACAACTGGCTTGTTTTACATTGTATTTCCTGAATACCTGGTCCACCCTCTCTGTCCTCTCTCCTTCCCAAGATGCTTATCACTCAGTAAAGGATGGCTGCACATCTAGCTCATACCAGGTAAGGAGGAGAAAAGTCCCATTCATGGACCTGCTTGGATAACCAGTTGGTCAGAAAAGAGAAGGAGCATGCATATAATCAGATAATGCTAGGAATTTGGAGTTTGGTGCACTATCTTTTTCACTTAATTCCTGGAGGTGTTCTATATTATAAGAACTGAAATAAGACTTCTTCAAGAAGATAGTTGGAGTGTGAAGGCCATCTATGGGGCAGTTTCAAGATTCTTCAGCTGTTAATTCTTCAGCTATTGATTATGTCGCCACAGTAGCCACTGTGGGTAAACAACACCCTTTCCCATGCCACCACCTTGTTTTCAGCGTACCGTGGCTCTCTGCAGATGCCTGCTCCATAAGCCCTGAGAGGGCAGCAATCAAGTCTCCATCATCTTTGCATTCCCCAGAACTAGCACAGCGCCTGGCACATACTATGTGTTCACTTAATGGGGCAACTATAAAATCACCATTCTGATTTTTTTAACATAATGAGCTTTTCAATCACATAAAGTATTGGCTGTTTATTGTCAGATTAATGAAATAATTGGAATGAATCTGAGCTGTAGCTGGCAGGGGGTCCTGGGCTCTCTCTGTGGGCTACAAATCAGTCTTGGTCCAGGCTGCAGTTTGGTTCACACCCAGTAGAGGTCCACTCCAGGTTGAATGTTGGTGGAGTGTTTCAGGGTTCTGTAGCTGCTTGGGATATCCAAGACAGTGGAAATTATTCCAGGAGCTTTCCAGTGCTGTGGTTCCTGAGTGGCTCCCAGGCACACTAGGCCTGGGAATACAAGGCATGTGAAGATTCCCTTTGTACCTCCCAAGGGGTGGTCATTTCCCTATCTCCCCTTCCTTCCCCTCTGTCCTCCTACACACACACACACACACACACACACACACACACACACACACAAACAGTAAGACTTTACTTCCCCTCATTGGAGAATGGGGTGGAGTCTAGACTGAGGTTGGGAGCAAACCACCAGGCCCTAGATATTAGAATTCAAGTTATCATGAGGCCCAGTTATCTCAGAGTTTTGCTGCGTTTCCCAGGCTGGGAGCTAATGGGTTCTAGGGCTCAGCTTACTGAAAGCAGAGTTTATTCACCTTGTACCATAGGTGAGGTGTGGCTGTGCTTTGGGAGTAGCGGCGGTGTGAGAAAGACCTGATATTTAGTGTCTCATTGGGACATGCTGTAGCCCATGCAGCCTGTCCCTCTTTGAATTTCCCTGCCTCAGTGGGAGCGGAGGGAGTTTACAGTGCCCTAGGTGTGGAACATTTTGCGTGTCCCAGGTATTGTGGTCAGTCCTGGGGAATACAAAGGGGATGGAGCTATCAGAGGTCTCCTCCCATGGTTAGTGCTCTGGTGGGCCTCTCTAGATAGAGTAAGCGGAAGCTAAGGTGTATCATGGGGAAGGCATTCTTTGGGTAGGAGTGCTGTTGTGGAGGCTGAATGGACAGGGCTGGCCAGTCGATTGTAAATAGCCAGCAAAGAAGAAGGAGAGTTTAAAGATTCCTGAGGCTTTTAGCCTGGGAGATCTGGACTACAGCACTGTCCCTGAGAGAAATCAGAAACTCAGCAAGAACAGCAGGTTGGAGAGAGAGGGGAACGGGACAGGGTGGATTGGTTTGGATAGTATCAGGTTGGAGGTTATTTACATCATTTTTCAAGTTTTATTGAATACTTCTCTAAACTGGCCCAAACTATGCCAGGGTTCTGTGACTACAACATAAATCAAGACTGTGCTGTCATCCCTCCTGCCTTCCTAGGGGCAAAGACAGGTGGCCCTGATTCACCTGGGTAAGCAACTTTTTGGTAAATACCTATTAACTCCTCACATCTAGTACTGCTGATAGATTGAGAAGAACACGAGTTAGTCCCAAGTCCAAAGGAAGGCTTCTTGCCTTCTCTCCCATGAATTGGCCACAGGTTTACCCTCACATAACTGACCCCCTGCTCCCCCAGGTGGAGACTCTAAACCTTTGGGGGTCGAACGACCCTTTTACAGGGGTCACCTAAGACCATCGGAAAACAAAAAGATACTTACATTACGATTCATAACAGTAGCAAAATTACAGTTATAGAGTAGCAACGAAAATAATTTTATGGTTGGGAGTCACCACAACGTGAGGAACTGTATTAAGGGGTCGCGGCATTAGGAAGGTTGAGAACCACTGCTCTAAACAGAGAGAAAAAGAGGCAGAAGTGCCTGTGCCCCAGAAGTGAAAGAGACTGCATGGAGCCTGATACCTGCCCTTAAACACAGTCACCCCACCCACCAGTAAACTGGGGGGCCCATAAGAGTACTGATCTTTGTCAGGTCAGATTAGACACAGCGTCTCCCGTGGGTATAAAGAGGGAAGCCAGAAATACTGATGACACTTTCTTCTTTGGGGAATCCAAGTGGTTTCTTGGGAAAGAGGGTAAAGGAGGAAATTTCTGTGCCTCCCCCACATGCTTTCCTGCCATCCAGCTCTTAACAGACCAGCTGGGGAGGCCAGACTAACACACGGGGAACAGGCTTCTACAAATTATTGAGCGCGCACTGTGTGCCAGCCACTCGTGTGCACGGGGAAACAGTGTGTTGGGGAGCTGCTGCCTGAAGCAGGGCCTAGTGATTGTCCAAAGGTGCTAGATTAAATGCTGTAGGACATCAGAGGGAGGTAGTTTGTATAGTGCAGCAATTTTGGAAACAAAAAGCACATGGTCTAAATCATTGTGGACTTGGGAAAATTACTTAACTTCTCTGAGCTTCAGTTTATATATCTGGAAGACTTGTGGAAATTTTTCCTGCCAGAGATGTTGGAAACTTAACACGATATGTGTGTGACAGCATGGTGGCCTACCTAAAGAGGCTGCCAGCGCACAGCAGGTGCTGGCAAAGTCAGACTCCTCTGAATTCAGACACAGCAAGAATGGGTGTCCTTAGAGAAGTCTCACAAATCTAGGGCTTGGCATTGGCCTCACCGATTAGGCAGAATTTGTGGTGGGAGAAAGGAAAGGGATGCAAGTAGGGTGAATGGCAAGTGTAGAAACTCAGGTTTTCTTGATTTTATGAAATTTCTTTAATGATTTAGGAGGAAAGAGTATTATGAGCAGGACCACTGGGTTCTTTCTCCTGGCTCAGAGAAGACCCCTCATTTCTTCAAAGGAGCCTGAAGCCAAACCTGCTTTTCACTTCCTCCGTTCTGAATAGTGTGGTTCCGAGGACAATTTAACATGACTATTTCAAATTTAATATGTCCCAGATGGGGGTGCTAAGTAATCCCTCAAACTGTTTCCCCTCCTCACTCTTCCTAGTTCTATAAGTCAGGATTTCTTAACGTATTGACATTTAGGGCCAGATAATTGTTAGTTGTTGAGGGCTATCCTGTGCATTGCAAGATGTTTAGCCGCGTCCATGGCTTCTACCCACGTAGAATGTTTAGTAGCAACCCCCAGTCATGACAATCAAAAATGTCTCCATAAATTTCCAGATGTAGGTGATTCTTCCATTTACCAGTTGCTCAAACCGGCACTTGAGGCATCATCCTGGATTCCTCCATCTCCTATACGCCTTCATTCCAATAAGAGCACTTCTGTTGGAACCTCCCCAGTCGATCTAAAATCTGACCACTTGTCATTTTTTCCATATAAAGGACACCATCATCTTCCCTTCAGAACAGCAGTAGTCTCCTAACTGGTCTCCATCCTTTCACTATTGTCCGCTGCCAGTCCATTCTCCATACGACACCACCTCACTCTCCTGCTTCAAGAACATTTCGATGCCTTCCCCTTTCGTAAAGGATAAAATCCAAATGCCTCACCGTGGCTTAAAAGACCCCGCACCATCTGCTCTGCCAGCTCGTCTCTCTCGTCTGTATCTCCTTTGATTGCTTACCAGACAAGAGGAGCTGCACCGTTCTGCCTTGAACTCAAGTCTTTCCCACCGAGAGGAGTTCGCCTGTGGTATCCCCTTGACCTGAGTGCTCTGCTCCCCACTTTTTACGTGACTGGCTCGTGCTTATCTTTTAGGATTCAACCTAAACCGAGCTCCTTCATAGAGACTGTCCCATGCCTCCTGTAGGTCAGACATGCTTTGGGTAGGAATGCTGCTGTTTTTTCAGTCCCTTGTTTTTTCCTTCATAACATCTATTGCAGTTACGGACTATCTCCTTAATCAGATTGCTGGCCTCTATGAAGGCAAGAATCACATTTGACTGCTTTTAACCATATCTCCACTACCAGGCACAAGATAGGTGCTCCATAAACATGCATTGACTAAATAAATGAATTGACAGTATCATCCTCCTTGAGGAAGAGAGATGCCATTACTTTAGTTTAAAATTGGTAACGGCAGACCCCTGGAATTAGACGTTCAGTAAAATAAGTAATATACCAATTTTCTTCTTTGAATCTCTCAGGACTGTTAGCACACTGCCCAATAAAGAGCAGCTGCCCGTGAGATAATTGTTAAATGGGTGAATGGATCATTCTTATGTAAAAACGTATGTAGTAAATGTAATATGAATGCATAGTGATTAAAATAAACAGATTTTAAGCAAGCAGTTGAAATCCCAAGATCATTCTTTGACCTGCTCAGACCTTTATGGGGAAGATTTGATCCCCCCACCCCACCTCCACCTAGCCCCAAGTCTAAGACATTGATGCTGTTTTCAGCCATTGTTGTTATGTAGCTTTTAGAAGTAACCAGAATACATAGATGTCATGCTGCTTGGCCTGTGGTAGCTGTTCAATACAAGTTGACTTGAATCAAGGCAATTAATTAATTGAATTGACAAAAAGAGAAGAGAATCGGGCAGTTTTGTGTACAGGGAGGTGTACTCAGGTCTCACCTTGGAAATGAATCAGTAAGTCAACAGGTAGATCTTCATTAGAGACAGACAAAATTTATAGCCTCTGAGGATTTATTCTCCAATGGGAGAGATGAAGACTTTGGGGAGCAGAATAGCATATAATTATACTAAACAGCATGGTACATATTGAATATCTTCTGAGTTGCTTTGAATCAGTCCTGGGGCTTTCCCCCCCCCCTCTTTCTGGACCAGACTCTCAGCTGTTAGAAGCATGGAGAAGTAATGAAGATTCTTTACATTCTCAGACTGCTTTCTGGGAATCCTGCAAAGTCCCGACTTCTCTGATTACTCTTCTCATGGCTGAGTTCAAGAGCATTTTGCAAACATGGATTTTGAATCTGGGAAAATGCTTTATGACCATTTTTATGACCTCAAAGCAACCCACTAAGGCAAGTTATTTTCCTCTCTTTGCCAAAGGGGAAAAACCAAGGGCCTGGTAAATTGCCCAGGATCTCCCAGCCTTAGATGCTCACTCATGGGCGGCTCTCAAGTGCTGGGCCACATGCCGTCTCCTTCCATTAGACGTGCTTTGGCTGCTCTGCGAAGGGCCTGTCAGCAGCCTCAGCCCACATTTCCATGGACTTCATGGTCTTCTCAGGAAGGAGCAAGGCCCATTTCAGAGAACCATATACTATCAGAGCTGTACGATTTCAGTGTGAAGTTCTAGTCCAAACCAATCCTTTTATCCTGGGGCCAACCGACATCCAGAGAGCGAAAGTGATTTGCTTAAAGTCACGGCCCAAATCTACTGACTTTTAGCCTCGTGCATTTTTGTTTCTAACACAGTTTTCACTCATTAGAGTAGTGTCCTCAGTACCCATGAGATTTCATTTCTTAGAGGCAGGTTAGTGCAGGGAGCTGTGCACTGGTTTTTTTGTTTTGTTTTGTTTTGTTTTTGAGAGGTAGTTAGGAAAATGGTTAAAGCAAGGCTCTGGAGCCTTGGTTGCCTCGGTTGCCATCCCAGCCCAGCTGTTCCCTGTGTGACTTTGCTTAATCTGTCTGGGCCTCAGTTATTCACATCTGTGAAGTGGGGATAATCATAGCACCTGTGGGGTGTGCTGCGGATTAAATGGATTAATAATATGTGTTGAGGTTTAAGAACAACACCAGGCACAGTGTAAGGACTACATAAGCGTTGCTGTCATTATTATGTATGAATCCTAACTGCTGCTCACTGGCTGTGTGATCCTGGGCAAGCTATGTGACATCTCTGAACCTCGGATTCCTCCTCTCTAGGAATAATCCTGGCCCAGCAGGATTGTTGAATAGATTAGAGATCATGCACACGAATGAGTTCCCTGCCTGTACAGAAGGTGCTAAGTAAATGGCTGATCTTTTACTGCCACCAAAGGTGTGAGAATGTGGTGTTTCTGAGGCAGTCAGCACAGCATCTGCTGCCCTGTTGGTGCTTAAGTTGTCCCTTTCTCTTTCTTTTTGCAAAAGGGAGGGACTGTTAGGGCTGTAGCTGCCGCCAGCTTTAATGACATTCACTTGTATTTTTATTAGTTAGCATTTATTGTGCACCTGCTAGGTGGCAAGCTCTGTTCTGTGCCTTGGCATGCATTATCTCATTTAATCTGCACAATAGCCTTATGACGTTAGTGCTATTAATTATTAATACCCCCCATTTTATTGATAAGGGAACTGAGTCTGAGAAGATTGTAACTTACCCTGACTCAGTGAGAGGAGCAGCCATACTGTTGAACCCAGGTCAATCTGGCTTGAAAACCTATACCCTTAACCGCTCACTGCTAGGAACTGTGTGAGGTTCTGGTTGCAGACAAGGCCTGCGGGGGTTGACATCACTCACACCAAGGACACCAGAGGAGGATGGAACACCTTCCCTGGTTAAGCATTACCACCTCACCAGTTGCCAGAGGCCAAGAGTCCGAGGCATGGGAACTCGTCCTGGAACCCCTCCCCGGGCCCTCCCACCCCACCCCATGTGCTTCATACATCAAGTCAAGCCCGCCAACTTCCCTTCCTGCTCAGGTGTGCAGCCCATGGGGAGCGGTCGCCGGCATGGCAGGTCTCCAGGCCCGGTGCTGGGCAGGAGGAAGCAGGGCCTGAGAGCTCTTCAAAGGAGCATCGTAATCTGCACAGCAGAGAGCCCCCATCCAGAGTTGGGGTGCTGTAGAGTTCTTCCCTTAGCGTCCCCAAGTGAGAACATCTGTGACTGGTCACCGTGCTTAAGCTAGGTAAGAGCTTGCGGCGAGCTGAGTGGTTGGGTTGGAACTCTGGGTTGTACCCATTGGGCACTCAGGCCTCCTAGAAGCGAGCCTGGCTGGGCTGAGGGCAGTGGCTGGTGGATATGGAAAGCACATGGGACTTGAGATCGAATCGTTCAGATCTCAGCTCTGCTACGCCCCAGTCACCGGGCGCTGGGCTCATTTACTCACCTCTTTTACAGAGATAGTCATTCCTTCCCAAGTGAGACGATTTCTAGTGGGGTTCTATAATGGACCTATGTGAGCAGAGGTGCTAATACGGTGCTGAACCCGTAAGAGATGCTTTGCCTTCTGCTATCTCCGTATTGTCCTCATGGGGAGGGGACTGCCTTGGGCATGGGGGCAGGGTACCTGTTCTTCACATGCATGGCTTATTTATATATCTGTGTGGCAGTGGGAGGTGATGCAATTCAGAAACTAAAGGGAGACCCTCTCTTCCTGCCTGTCTCCCTAACAAATACATCCTTGGGGCCAGGTCACAGGCTATAGGAACCTCTATGCCAGTGACATTCCTGCCTATCATGGGTCCCTTAGCCTCCCCCCTTTGTCCCATAGTTTCTTCTGAAAGTCAAAGCCCTCACTGCCAGGGGAGTTCGGTTCTAAACAGTGGAGATCATGGCCCCCTCTTGGTGCCAAGCCCGACTGTGGTCTGCTGCAGAGGAGAACCCTCCTTGTAAACAAAAACCGTTTTCTGGGGCCACTGAAGACCCACATTCTAACTGCCCGGCGTGCACATCAGGCCAGAACCGTGGAGAAAAACCTCTGGTCCTCCCTGCTGACTCTCTCGGCTGTTCTTTGAGAGAAAGAGGCCTTCTCTGCGAACTTGCCAGCAACTACAAAACTCAGAAACTCAGCCTCTGCCGGGATGCAGGCTGTGGTTTATGTCTCCCCCCAGGACAACTCTTCTTTATTTGGACTTCCGGCTTCATTAATAGGTACCCTTAATACTCTTATCTCTGCGTGCCTTCTGGGTTTACTGAAGCATAATGCCAGAGCACACTCTTGCTTGGACGTTACAGTTTGTTCTGGGGAGGTTTCGGGCTCTTAACTTTGAAACTGCAAAATAAGAATGGGCTGAGGTTGTGTGTGTTGGGGGCGGGGGTGGAGCGGGGGCAGAGGAAGACAGGGAGCTCCTGACAGCCCAGTTTTCAGTGAGCCATTGTTCTTTAATAAGGATGGCGATGCTGCCCTGAGTTTGTCTCAATGCATAGCTTATGTAACAGTCCCTGTTGTGAAATTGGAAGCGTTGTTTGTTGCCCATCTCTGCTTTAGAACTAGTGGCTGTGTATATAATCCATCTCACTTTTATGATGATTGAATTTAGAAAAGCCAGTCAAATCAGGTAAAATTCCAGCCAAGTTATCATGTATTTATTGAAGAAACTTTGATTCGGTACCGAGGTGTCCCAGTTGTTTTCAATTGCTTTTCCTCCCTTCCTTCGGTCTCCGCTAGCATCATCTGGCCCAAGCCTCTTGTACCTGGACTAGTCCAGTGGCCAAACAGCTGGGCTTCCCTCCTGCTTCCACTCCTGACCTCACCCCTCCATTCCTTCTCCCCACAGGTGGCCAGAGTGAGCTTTTAAAAACTTAGATGGTGTTTATTCCCTGTTTAAAACCTTCCTGTGGCTGGCTGCCCATTGCATGTAGAATAAAATCCAACCCCATCAAGACTTGAGAGGTTCTGCGTCCCCTGGCCCCTGCCTACCATCTGACATCATCCCACATCACCCTTTTCACTGCCACGGCAGACACTGGGGACTCCTTCCTGTGCTTCTTACAATTTCAGGTTCTTTCCCACCTCCAGGCCTTCGTCTTGGCTGTTGTCTTGCCCAGAATATTCTTACATGCTTCTTTGCATGAAGCCCCCTTCTCATTATATCCTCAGAGAAACCTCCCCGACCCCCGAACCATTCAGCCACCTCCTCACTCTTTACTTCCCTCATCACATACCACATGCACTGAAATGATCATGGTTATAAGTGGATTAACTTGTTGACCATCTGTCTCACCGAATTTGGATGTCAGTTCCATGACTTCTGGGACATGTCTGATTTTTTACTGAGTTCCTGGTCTCTAGCACAATATCTGCATCAAAAGGAGGGCCCAATAAATATGTGTTGAATGGATGAATGAGTGAACAAACAGGGAAGCTATTCGAGCAGGGTCCTCTGAAAAGGCATAGCTGTACTTGGAGTTGTGAGAGGGTTCCTTTTCACCACACCTAAACCCTCACGCCTTCCTCCTCTCTCCTATTGTTGTTAGGATCACCAAGTATACTGTCATATTATTGGTTACATTGCATTGTGGTGTCTTTCTCACATTTCATTTTTCACATCCTCTTTGCGATCCTAGAATTGTGGACAGGCTCTGTAGCAGCTAAAGAATCCACTCAGCCTTATGCATCAGGTATGACCCCACCCTCCAGAAAACACAGTGAGCCAATGGTGATTTACAGTGACTAGAACAGCCGTTTCCCCCAGAGACTTTTCTCCTCATCAGACATATTCTTAGTGACATCGCTGCTAAAAATGACCATGGTAAATCCACAGGGAATTGGGCCTCATCCTGCACTGTTAGTGGTGAGTCACTTCCTTGGCATTATTCCCATCCTTTTCTCTGATGCTGGGTTTTGGGGGTCCCTGGGGGCCAGTAGCATTTTTATGGGGTGGCTGGAGAGAAGATCACCCACCCCTTTCCCTCACATAATTGTGAATCTGCATCCTGAAGTTACTTGAGCTCTGTGGCTGAGGGAGTCAGCCACAACCTAGGGATTCTCTTATTCGGCACCAACTGTATGCCAACATAGCTACTGTTTCAGGATGTCTTGGGCCATTTCCTCAGAAGAGAGCTAGTACATTTGCGTCCAGCTGAGGGCACCTGGAATGTAGGCGTGGGGCCCTTTGGCTGCAACCTGCTTTAGCTTCAGGGGGGGGGTCTCCCCTCCATCCTATCACATCTGGCTAAAAGAAAAGCCATGATTCTGAGAAGTGCCCAGAAACTCTTACCCCCTTCTCTTCACTGGCAGGAGAGAGTGGAGGTAGATTGCGTATTTTAGCTTTACTATCATTTATGTTCATGAATATTCACAAGGACCCAAATTAAACAAGTGTTTTTTAAAAGGGTATATCCAGATACTCACGTTTCCCCCTGTTAACATTCATTTATTTGAAGAATTTTATGCAAACCTTTCTCTTCCTTCAACTCTAGAACTATAAGTTTGTTGAAAACTGCATTTAGATAAATAAATTCGATGGAAGACACTGATTGACATTAATGATTTCATCTAGAAGATGTAGCTGCACTTTTCTAACCTGCTCAGCATCTGATGGAGGAAGTAGCATGTTCACTGGCTTCCTTTCCCAGGCACAGAGCAGTGCAAACAAGGTGCCCAGGGCCCCAGCCAATGAAAGGCTACTGAAATTCCTGACTCCATCCGACAGCTTTCCTATGAGACCAAATTACTCCCAATGCCTGAGAAGAGAAATGGGACCAAGTGATTTAAAATGAATTATGAATGTTCTCAGAGCCGTCTGATATTATCCTGATAAGCCAAGTAGATTAGATATTTGAAATTCCCCACAAATATATAGTTAGTTGTAAGATTTATCAGTGTTGCCCAAGCTTAGTCACTCTTATACCATGTTCATAATGTTGCCATATTTGTCTACCACTTGTGTCACTTATTTATTCATTTTCTTCAAATGGACTACTTAATTTGAAGAAATTTGTTTAAAGAGGACACTATTCCAACTATTAATGCTAAAGCAGTATCATTTGGCATAATAGAAAATAAGCATAAAGATAAATATTTAGCTATTAAAATAAGATGTTGACCAGTGTGTAGAATCTAAAATCTTAGAAAGCATGCCACCAGTAATTCGTCTGCCACACTTTGCAAAACACAGATTTATAAAAGAAATCTACCTCTTACCTGACCAGAGAGAAAGGGAGACAGACCAGAGAAAGGACCAGCTGCTGATCTCACAGAATGGTCAGAAAGTCTTGGTCGAACTTTTAGTTCTGAGATTGCCACCTCATATGGATTAGAAAGTATAGTAAAAATTAGTCCCAATGACAGATCTGCTTTTGTCATCCAGGTGTACTCTGGGGCAAATGTTGGTGGCTGTTACTTTTGCCGGCATAAGATTTTGTAGAGATTTTGAGGCCTCCTTGGCTGTGGAAACTGTTGGGTAACATATACTCTTACCTGTCATTTCCACAGTCTGTAGTGACTTTGAGAGGTGTGGTGGAAAGTTGCCTATTTAATTAGGTTGAGCTAGCTGCAAGGATGAAAATAAATGTGGATTCCTGATGGACTCGTGTAGTGAGCAGCTCCTGAGACCAGGGCTATGTGCTACCGTGTTTCCCCCAAAATAAGACCTAACTAGAAAATAAGCCCTAGTATGATTTTCAGGGTGCTCGTAATATACCGCATTTCCCCATGTATAAGACGCACACTTTTTCGAAAAATTTTGGGTCTAAAAACTGGGTGCGTCTTATACAGTGGTTGTAGATTTTTTTACTTGCATTTCCTGCAAGTGATGAGGAGTTGTATGAATTTTATGATGAATAAAACTTGAGTTCAGTAACTTTATGTAATACATTTTTTTCAAATTCGGGCCCCAAAATTAAGGTGCATCTTATACTTGGGAGCATCTTATACATGGGGAAATACGGTAAGCCCTACACCAAATTAAGCCCCAGTTAAGAGAGTCAACCAGATATGACTGTATTTGAATAAATGTAGATTTTTGTACATGAATAAATGAATAAAATGCATCTTTTGGAGAAAAAAATTAATATAAGACCCGGTCTTATTTTCAGGGAAACATGGTAGACTGCACATAAATAAAGTGATACATAGTTACTGAGCTAGAGAAACTGAAGAGCAAATTGGGGACTTGATCAGTTACAGTCAGTCTAGAACCTAGGAACCATTCTAGGTAACTCAAGTAGGAAGGGTTTTAATACAAAGAATTAGTAACACGTAAAATTGCTAAAAGGACCGACGTTAGGAGGGTGCAGTTGGACTTGATCTGAAGGCCAACCCACCCTAGCTGAGATCTAGAGGGCCTGTTAGGCTGGAGCTGTTATACTGCCCTACTACCCCCACTCACCCACCTCAGACTCTGATGAAGCTGATGACCAGATGCTAGAACCTGGAGTTTGGCTTCCACAGTCACTTTCATCTGATGGAATTTGCTTGCCAGCCCCCTCTGCCTAACTCCTACCTTCCAGACCTCATGCAACTGTAACTCATTGGCAGAACCTAAATCACTCCCAGCACCCCAGCTGCAAGGGAGTCTGGGATATGCTTCAAGACTGCAATAAGGAGGTGGAGGGGAATAAAAGAGGGGGCAGAAATGGATGCCGAGTGCCACAACATAACCACAAAGAATTAAGGCAGATAGGTCCGGCCGAGTGGCTCAGTTGGTTAAGAGCTCGCTCAAGAGCGTGAGCTCTGAGCAACAGGGTCGCTGGTTCGATTCCTGGCCTGAGCTGAGCTGCCACTGCACTGCCAACAGGTGGCAGGATGGCTCAGCTAAAAAATAAATAAACAAAAGAAAACCAGAATTAAGGCAGATGGCTGACCAGTATTAATGTGCAAATCCCATCTACATGGTAACAAATGGTAACAAGTGATGAGCACCTCCGAGGTCACAGGAAGGGAAGAACAGTATTGACTTAATCTGGACCTTGCAGAATTCTGTGTGAAGGGGGGATGTGGTAGAGAGGCTCTTGGTCAGAGAAAGTCAGAGGTGGAGCAGTGCAATGCTACAAACCTGTCTCCTAGCACGGAGGCTTAAAAATCTCCACTCTCCTTTTTCTTGACCACTTACTAGGTTCCATGCATTCTACTGAAAATATTTTACATGCAGTATTTCAGTTCTGCCCCTGAATGGTATTTTATTTTAGCCTCAGAGAGCCTATGTAATCCATCCAAGGCCACACAGCTATTAGACAGTGGAACCGTGATGCTAACCCCAGATGTGCCTGATGCTGAGGCCTTGTGTGCCCAATCACTAAGCCACATTGCCTTTCTGTAGAGGGACGGGGGGCGGGTGCAGGTGAAACTGAGGCCAGTTATAATGAGGATTAAGGATCCTGGACTTGATCTCAAATGATAAGAAGGGGACATTGGAGGTTTGAGAGCAGGAGAGTGATGTCAGGGATGCATGCAGATAAATCTAGCAGGAGAATGGGCTTGATTGACATGAGAAAAGGCCAGGGGAAGATAGCAGTAGAGACAGGAGAAGTTGCTGATATTTTGTTCCTTCAGGGTTTTTTTTCCCCCATTTTTTTTCA
The DNA here is from genome assembly GCF_001890085.2 of Hipposideros armiger. Taxonomy (NCBI): domain Eukaryota; kingdom Metazoa; phylum Chordata; class Mammalia; order Chiroptera; family Hipposideridae; genus Hipposideros; species Hipposideros armiger. Next base: position 2,139,136 of record NW_017731509.1, on the reverse strand, counting down.
TTTTTTTTTCCCAAGAGAATGAACTGTTTCTCTAACAATTCCTGAATCCCAGGTGATTTTAGGCTTTCAGTTTAGTCAGTGAACAGCATTTTGCCTTCGCTCACCGATTTTTTAGATCTTCCACTATGACTGAGGGTCAACTTTCCAACACAAGTCATTTTCCCTTTTTCTTCTTTGTACTATTTTTTGACACTTTGACGGTGACATCCATGATTTATCTTCCTACCTGAGGTTATGCTCTTCAGTGGGAGTGGGCAACCTGTGTGGAAACAGACAATGAGATGTGGCAGTTCTGGTTGAAAGGAGCCAGTTCTAGGACAGTGGATGAATTTTTGAATCAGAAATACTGGGTTCAAATCCCTCCTCAGCCACTTTGTGTTTGGAGCTTATCGGGTTTGGGCAACTTGCTTAGCTTCCTTGAGCACCCGTCTCCTCCTGTACAAGTAGGGACAAGTGCTGACCCACAGCAGGTTGTTGTCAGAACTCTATGAAGCCGTGTGTGTGAAATATTCCTCATGGTGGGCGTGCCTAAGATAGGAGTTCTGGAAATATGTCACCTTCCCTTTTCTGCTTTTTGGGATCTGTGGGAGGTGGTTTTGACCAGGTGAAGTCAGCTAGTATGAACCTGGCCCCGAGATTTAGCCCCTAGGGCTTTCCTCCCCTAGTAGCCCCTTTCTGATCCCCTCCCTCTGGTCCCTGGCCAAGGCCTCAGGATAGACAGACACACATTCCAGACCCACTCAGAAGAGGGCCCATGAGCCAACCCTGGATCCTGGTTGCCTCCCAGTGCGTAGAAGTCCACACCAAACGCTAGTTGATGGTGTTTGAGGTCCTGTACACATGCAGCAGAGCCACTCAGTCCCCTGAAAATGGCTCTTCCCTCAGAGACAAAGTGCATGCCGCTTCTCAATAGCGTCAAGCCCTCTGCCATGAGCTCCTCGACATGTCCCACTTCTCTGCCAGTGCAAAGAGCTTGAGGCTTTTGCAACTCTCCAAGCATCTGGCCCGTCTTATCCAGATGACATTTGGAATTTTAATCTTCTAGTTATGGGTTTTCATAAATCTGGTTTGAAATCATCACTGCCAATCTCATCTGCTGTGGGAAAATGGCTTTCAAAAGATGTAGGGAGACGATGGTTCGTGCATGTGTGGGGATGACTAGAAAGTGCAGGGGACGTTGTTGGAAGGGGGGCTGTGGCTAGGGAGTTGGTGCTTGTTTCCAGCTGTGGCCCAAACTCCACTTTAGTCTAACTTGACTTTGGAAGCCTGAGTTGGGGCTTCGGGGTCCAGAATTCACACCGTCCCAAGCTGTTGGCTGCTTTATATACATATTCTAATAGCTCTCTTCACCTGACACCCATTGTACAGACAGAGAAAAGCTGCAGTTCCATAATATTAAGTAACTTGCCTGAGTTTACCAAGTGGAAGGTGGAGGGGGTTTTGAGTCTAGGTTTAACTGACTTCAAAAATCTGTAGCTTTTCCAGCATGCCTGACTGCCTACCATTTTCTGTGACTTCTTGAAAGAAACATCCCCACATCCATAGATCTGAAGCACTGGGACTACCCTGACTGGCGTTCTTTGAACCCCTCCAGCACCCATTCCCTCCACTCCACTCAGGGAGCGGGGGGAATGGGTTAGGGCAGGAGGGGTGAGCACAAGCTGGGTCCTGAAAGTCTTTGCCAAGGTCTCAGGAGTTGGGATTATAATGAAAGCTTATCCAGAGGGTCATGGGATGATATTGAAAGTTTTGGCAGGGGCGTGGTATGAATCAGCTTTAGTGGTTATTGAAGGCCGGCTCTATGGCAGATGTGCTAGTTGTCCTTAACTGTTGGTTGATTGAAAGCATTGTTATGCCCATGTGAATGCTCAGAGATCTGTTACACCTTTGAGGACCCCAGAGACCCCTAGGCTCCCAGGTGGGGAACCCCCAGTAGAGAACCTTTTTATAGGATTGAGAAAGGTAAGGAAGAGGAAGGAGGGTGTTCTGGAGTACAGATGTTCTCTGAGTGAATTCTATAAATGTTCACAGTATTGCGTCCCTGTCACCAAAACTCTGCTAAGAAGCAGCAACCCCAGGCGAATAGAGCCACCCACCTAGTAGGTCTCAGCGTGGACAGGCAGCATGTGGTTGGGAATGAGATGTCCAGTATGTACAATGAAACTGGTATCTCCCAAACTGGTCAACTTAGGTGCTGGGCTGCCGCTGGCCGGGACATCTGCTGTGCAGGAGAGGGGAGCTAGGGGATCCCCCTTGAGCTTCCGAAAGTCTATCGCCTTCCTCTGCCAGGACAGTCCAGCATTTCCTTGTTTCTCCTGGGAGCACCTGCAAACTGTTAAGGGAACCGAGTCCCAGACACAGCAGCACCAGCGGCGAGAAGAGAGCAGGTGTGCAGGTGCTGTTCAGAACCCTTTCTTTGTCTCCCCCTTGCCTTACTCTGCATATATTGGAGAGCGACTCTACCTTGTGTGGACCCAAGTGACTTTCAGCAGTCAAGAGAGGCTGGAGCATACTCCTTTTCAGGAGAGTGATTTGATGGAGAAATTGTTTTAACTGCTTGCCCCTGGGTTTCAGCCCAGGGCCTTAGACTAGGATAGAAGAGCGTATCTTGGCAGCTTCCCAGAGCCCAAGGGAGCCCCTCATCTTTTACTAAATTGACACATTTGTTTGTTTATGCAGGTGTGACATTAGTGATGGTTTTACAGTGCTTCTTTCCAGCACCTCACCCCATGGTCCGTTCTGCATCTCTGTCCTCCCTCCTGGCAGAATCGGGTATGCTGTCCTCCCCGGCAATTCTATTCAGAGAGTGGCACCGGGCCCTCTTCTGACAAGCCTGGGTTTTCTGGGCCCTCTGGATGCTACAGCACTTGGGGGTGGCTTACGGCCTCACAGAGTAAGAGAGGACTCCAATCAATTTCCAGGCAAGGCTGCCCCCTCTTAGGCACTTTTGTAGGTTTCATAGACATTCTCAAGTTGCTAGAGTTTGCGGAGCAAGGAAGATTTCCATTTTCCCCATCATATCACATGTAAATTAATTCTCCCCATTTCTAGGTGGACACCCTAAGACCTGCTCAGGCAATTCCTCTCCTGACCAAATTGTTGTACTCTGAAGATCCAGGCCCTGAACTTATCTTAAATTAGCCTGGGCTGTAAGCTAGTGTGAGTCTAGTTTGGTAGCTTGGAGATTACTTGTCTTTCTCAAGAGGGATAGTGACAAGTAAGGAGTATGAATTCTGTGTGTGTGTGTGTGTGTTCGTGTTCGTGTGTCCCCATTGGAACCTCTTTGCACTTTGATTGCACTGATTAAAATGTGAGTGTGTGTGGAAGCAAAGATGGAATGTCCAAACATCTGGGATCCCAGCCTGATCTCTAGCCTTGGGTAATTTATTTAAGCTCACAGCTTCAGAAAACTTCCCCATCTTTAGATAACTCATGAGGCCGAATGAACATTAGCGGGTTACCTCAGGATGCAAACATATTCCTTAATTAATGTCTAAGTTCCCTCATGGAATTATTAGGAACTTAGAATCTTTCAGAAACACAAAAGAGAACCTTATTTTTTCAGGCAGTTGTGTTTTTTTTTTCTGTTTTTTTTAACCCCTGAAGTAACCTTATAGTTTATTTTTCCTTGTCTGATTGCAATCTCCCAAGTTGCTGACAGTTCGCCTTTGAAATGAGTCAGCTTTGATCAGGGATATGGCAGCCAGACAGGTCATTTTTACTGTCAGTGGTTTAGTCCAACCAGTTTGGCAACAGCAGAGTCCCAGCCCTGCATGGGGAGTGGAAAATGGTTGACACAAAGTCAGCCTGTGATAAGGCAGCCTGCCCCCTGATGATGACCAGTAGCCCCTTTCCCCCCTTCCTCCGTTGGGTCTCCTGTAAAGCAGCTTCCCTTGCAGCCCTCTACTGCTGTGGGATGAGGCCCATGCTGTCATCCTCTGGCACCTCCCCCTTGGCTGTGTCTTCCCAGGCCCAGCATTCCTCCAGATGGTTAAGTGATAAACAGGTTGTCTTCACCACCTCCCACTTTCCTTTTCCTGTTCCCTCTTTAATGCTTGCTTCTCCCCCAGGCAAAGAGTGCTGCCATGACTGTCAGGATCTGTGTCTTCCCAGTAAAGGAAGGCTGTTTGGGACTCCACCGGTGGAAGTATGTCAGGCATGTGTGGTCATTGGTGGCCCTGTGTACCGTGAGCCAGGCTGACCACATGGGGGACCGTTTCCGGAGGATGTGGCTGAGCTGGAATATGCCCCTCTTCTGGCATGGTGACAAAGGGACAGCCTTTGGAGTGAGTCTGTGTGAGTTTGAATACTCGCTTTGTGGCCCTGGGCAAGTTATGTCACCTGTGAGCTTGGAATCTTCAAAATGTAACATGAGCAGAATAATAGTCCTGAACCCCCAGGGTTGTTGTGCGGATTCAATTCTAAGAGCCTCTACGGAGCAGAGAAGAGTGTATGCCACATAGTACGTGCTTAATAAATAAGAGCTAAGATCATTGCTTTAATTTTAATAATCATCATTGTCATCGTTACCCATCATCACCCTCTCTCTGGACTCCTTGTTCTCTGAGGAGTGTTTATAGGAAAGTGAAACCCTTTTATTATACAAAGACTCATGGGAGAGACATTATGCCACCTTCTATCTCTGAAGGGCTGGAAGGACTAATCTCTGGGGTTCTCCCCAGCAAACTAAGACCAAAACTCAACTTAGTGGAAGGGAGAACTTTCTAAGGTAGTGCCGGATGGCTGCCTTAGGATTAGGGAGGTCTTCATCTCTGGGAATTTGGGGAAACTTGGCACAGACTTCCACAAGGGATTCTTGCACCAGGATGAAGGAGATTGGGCAGGATGACTGTCTGATGCTGGGTTCCAGGAGGCCACGTGCTGTTTTTCAGGAAAGGCCACTTAGCAGAAGATGTCACACACCTTAGTTATAAAGAGCCTTTTACTATGTGATTGCTGAGGCCTACAGACTGGCTTATTATTATTGCATCTTTTAAATAAGGCAATGTGTATGCTCTTAATTTTGGCTTGAATGAATGGTTAATTTGGGATACTTAAGGCAATTAGGCCTCATTGTGCTGGCAAAGCTCAAAGTCATATGTCAGTTTATTCATCCAGACCAGGGGTCTGCAAACTGCGGCTCGTGAGCTACATGTGGCTCTTTGGGTACGTACACATGGCTCTGAAGTCAAATTGAAAATGAAAATAGGACTACTATTGTTTCACTTATAAAAATTTTTAAAGGGTATTATTCACATAATGGTGATTTCACTTGTTTTATGACTCTTGAATAATTTTTAAATTGTTGTGAGGAACAGGATTGGCTCTTCCGTCTCAAAAGTTTGTTGACCCCTGATCTAGAGGAATGGGTTTCTGGGGACAAGAAAGTCAGTGGGGTCAGGCGTTTTGCAGGACATTTGCTCTCCCACACAAATACGCCCCCTAGGAAAGCCTGAGCTACACAAATTTAGACTATGTCTTCGTTTGCTGGACGCCAGTAAGCCTCAGTAGAGAACACAGACAGGGGAGCAACCCCATCCTCTCTGTCTGTCATTGTGATTACAAAGAAAGGCTTCCTTTCCATTCCTCTCCAGGTTTATGTTCTTTCCCAAAGACAGTCATGTCTTCCAGACTAGCATTTATTTTTACCAGAGATACAGATGTTTCTGCTCTTGTGCAAGATTTCATTAAAGCTCAACCAGCGGTTTACTGTGGCAGGAGGCTGCCAAGGTTAATATTACTGCAATGCATTCCCTTCTGTTCATTCTTGGCACCAAAAAACTCCCAGGTGGGCATATTGTGCTGGTGCCATGTATCAAAGTTATACAACACAATTGCCAGTGTATCTGTTTAACTCCAATGGAGCCTCTGATGGCACGGTGTGTCAGCTTTGTCTTGGAACCCAAGCAGGGGGCTGTTTCCTCTGGTGAATATCAGCTCACCCTTCAAGGTCCCGCTGTAGCTGCAGACGCTGCCGCAGCTACTCAGGTTGGGACAAGGGGAGAGGACAAGAGAGCATTTGGTAGTGGGAAATGCCACATCCTTCCAAGTTATCTGCCAAAATGGTGGGAGCATAGTGTCATGATGAGGACAGATGTGGGTTCAAATCCTGTGTGGTGTAAACGAGTCACTTACCCCTTCAGAGTGTCAGTTTTCTCATCTGTAGGCTGGGGTAGTCATTCCTGCCTCAGAAGATAGTGTAAGGATTAGCTGAGATGCTGCGTATAATTCATGGAGAGAAAACAGGGTGCCCTGGCACAGGAGAGAGAACTGTCAGATGAGCACTTGGGAGACCCCCAGGGTTGGAGAATAACATACAGGTCAGAATCCCCCTCGCTCTTCTCTCTGCTTTTGCGATGGAGAAGCTGTGTACAATGGAACCGGTTCTGCTACCTGCGAGCATGAGGGAGCCAGGTTAAAAATAATAGCAGCCTGACTTGTTTGACATGTGTTTCCTCTGCCCCACCCCATCTGAGGCTGGTGGAATTGGGAAATGGTCACACAAACGTGGGCCTTGTCTAGGAGCATTTGGCGAGGGTAAGGAGAGCTGGAAGAGAAGGGAGGGCTGGGATTAAGGGAGAGGCAAGAGTGAGACGCTATAATGGGGCCTGTGGCCATTGTGCTTAATGACTTTTTCTACTGATTTTCTGAATTCAAGTTTGCTCATCAGGTCCGCGGGAAGAGCCAGACCTCATGCAGTTCAATGTATGTGTTTTCTTCATGTCTCTGCTGATCTGTAGGGTCACCTGGTTGAAAGTATATAATGTTCATACTAGCTCTCTAAGATTCCACTGAAAAAGAGAATATAGAAAAATTACTTATTTTCAGTTGTGGTTGCACCAAACGTATATCTAGTTATCAAGGATCCTTTTAATGAGTTCTCTGCAGACCATCCTCTCATACAGCTCAGCGCAGTGGCAACTGCACAGTTCCTAACCCTGAGTCTTGAAAGACATCCAAGTGCTTTGTGAATCATCAACAAAAAAAACAGTCTTGTTTATTCTGTTTAAAATGCAAGGTAGATTTCATTCCGATCTCGAGATAGTCAGTTATCAGTGGTCAAATCTGTGAGTAGTATTGAGGGAGGAACACTCTATTAATCAGAATATTGTGATAACCGGAATATTCCATCTCCTTGTTGTACTAGATGACAAACAACATAGCAGATAATGTGTTCCCTGCTGACTTATTTATAATCAATCAAATCCATTCATCTTTTTCCTTCTTTCCTGCCTTCCTTTCTTCCATCTATCCATGTATCCATCCATCCATCCATCCATCCATCCATCCATCCATCCATCCATCCATCCATCCATCCATCCTACAAAGCAGTTGAGTTGGCACTAAACTTACGAGGGAATATGGAGATCCTGATATGTATCCTGCCCTCAGACACCTTAAAATAGTCAAGACACTGAAGTACCAGAATGAAAAGCCCAAGGAAACATTTTGTGGGGAAGAATGGTATTTGAACCAACTGCTCTTTGAGAAATAGACAGGATCCTATTTTGTGAAGACTTGGCATTCCACTTCAGGAATCAAGTCCCAGAGGGTAGGAAAAGGTGGTTCTGTGTGAGGAATTGACAGTCGTGGCCCTGGGCTCAAGCGAAGGGGAGGAGTGGGGAATAAGAGGCAGCTGCTTAAGTAGCAGGTTTCAAAAGTCAAGGATTGAAGATTTGATTCCGCAGGTACTAGAGAATTCGTTCATGGCAGGTGTAGCCAAGCGAAGACTTTCCAGCCCTTGCTTGAACCTGGACACGTGCTGGTAGATTCTGAGAGCTCTTCCGCTTGTTAAAGATTAGGTGTTAGCCGAGAGATGGGCAGTGTCATCGACGGGTAGTGATGGGTTCGGCAGCTCCAGGCATTTGTCGCACCACCCACATTTCCTCCTTTCTTTGCTGCTGCTTTCTTTTCCGACCTCCCCTTTGAGTTTTTCTGACTTTTATTGAGCTTTCCCCGCTGTCTTCAGACATTACTGGAAGACCTGCTCTCCTGCCTCACCTCTCAGCCTTTGAGGAATTTGGGAGTTTGGAGAAGGGGGTTCAGCCTCCATGACCTCTTCTATCTTTGGAATCTGTCCCCTGGCTATAAATAAGGCTGTTGCTTAGTGCCAGTATTGATGGTATTTGCAGCTGTCCTCTGGGAGATGGACTCAGACGAATAACCCGTTTTCAAGAGGACATGGCCATTAGGTGACAGCTATTTATGGTTCCTATTGACTAGAGACAAACCTGAACTGTCACTGACATTAAAATTTCATGGGCCACAAAGCCACCTACCCTTATCAGGCTGTCCCTTCTCATTTTTTTTTTAAACATCTCACCGTGTTGATCTAGGTTCTTCAAAAACATGAGCTACGAAATCTCAAGGGACTCCTGTGTTCTGGCTGCTGGGATTGTCCCTGGCCTCCTTTCATCCCCCAGCACCCCCCTAAACCAGGGTATGCACATCTACATTTCCCAGAAGAGAACAATGAGCACCAAAAGGCTAAATGGCTGGCCCAGAGTCACCAGGTCAGTCAGTTAGTGACAGAGCCAGAATTCAAACCAACTTCTGCCTAGAATCAAAGCCTGGGCAATTCCACGAAACCACACGTGTCTGATTTCTGAAGCTGGAATGTCACTACAGAGGGTTTTATTTATTCACTTCGCCCCCTGATAGTTCAGTCACTTGTAGTTAAGTAGTTGATTAAATATGCAATTTTTAGAAGTTCGTGCATGTTGTTTTTGCCTTAGTAGCCACAGTTCCCCATCTTTATAGAGCTTCTCTCCCACACCCGTAGATGACAATAAACAAGACCGTAAAATGTCAGGCAAGATGCCTCCTGGCTTTATCATCAAATGTATTTTATAGATGGCTAAATTCTCCAGTGAACTTCTCATTGGAAAATACTCCTTTTCTGAATTTCGTTTCTTCATCAAAGGCATAGTACGTGGTATGCGATAACTATTTCGTCATGGCCTTGACATTGAAGTTCTGGGTAGGAAATTATCCTGCATCAGTCACCTCTGCTGTCATCAGATTTCTTTCATCTCAAGTACCTGCACTTCTTCAACTTAAACTTTGGAACATGAGCAGCCCCCGGGGCCAGGGGAAAGAACGTCTTGATCTCTGCATTAATGTGGATTCTTAGAAGGAAGGAGGTGCATTGGTTAAGAACCCAGTGTTTGAAAACAGAGGATCTGGGTCAGTTGTCAGTCTTGCTTCTTGGGAACTGCTGGACATTAGGCACATAACATCTCTGAACCTCAGTTCTCTTATCTTTAAAATGGAGATTCATTTCTGGAGAGGGGGTGGAGAATTGAATGTTCTCATGTTGTTTTTGTATGCCGCCCTATGCTAATACTTTGATAGGTGAGAGTCCCTCCTTTGTGGGACATATTTAATAACCATGCTGCTCCCCTCACTGTATAATACAGATTTTCTAAATATGAAGAAGTAACTTGGGTGGTGATGAAATGCTCCTCCTTCCTCCTTTCAGAAATAATTATCCATATATCTATATGTAGAGCATGATCGGATAGTTCTCAACCCTGTCTGGGCATCAGAATCCTCTAGAGAACTTTGAAAAAAAGGGCAGATGTGTGGCTCATTCAAACCCGCTGAATCATACTCTTTGAGGGTGGGGCCTAGGCATCTGTTTTTTTAAGAGCTCCCCAGGGGACTCTGACGTGCAGATAGAATTGACTACTCATGTAACCAGCATATTGGGCCAGTGTGATGTGTGGATTGTGGACACAGTTCACTGAATGTTTTTCCTGCAGTGGGATGAAGGCTCTAGCAGCCCATGGCCTTTCTGCTCACTCATAGACAGTCTCGTGGTCACCAAAATTGGCAAAGATAGTCTCAAATGAAAAATGCGAATATCTCCCTTACAAGACTAAGCAAAGCTCCAAACTTGAATTTAGCTCAGGACCCTGCAGAGTGAAAGCAGTTGACCCTCCTCCACCCCAGGGAGCTATGCAAAGAGAAAGATGCTTACTTTGATGGTGTCTACTGAAGCTGATTTCCTGCTCTGTTGAAAGCCTGTTTCTTTCTTTCATGGGGCACTTTGACGTCCCATTCTTAGGACCCACGATGAACCCTGGTGTGTGCTCTCTCCAAGGAGACACTCAAATCCCTTGCCTCAGTGGTGGGGCTGCAGGCCAGTCCCAGCCTGTGATGGTCTCCTGACTCCACCATTGAAACCATGAGCCCTGTACTTTCTCCCTCTAGATGAGCGGTTCTCAACCTGTGGGTTGCGACCCCTTTGGGGGTTTAAGGATCCTTTCACAGGGGTCGTCTAAGACCATCAGAAAACAAAAAGATATTTACATTACGATTCATAACAGTAGCAAAATTACAGTTATAGAGTAGCAAAGAAAATAATTTTATGGTTGGGGGTCACTACAACATGAGGAACTGTATTAAGGGGTCGTGGCATTAGGAAGGTTGAGAACTGCTGCCTAGATTCTCAGGGCAGGAGTCAGATCTCAGACCACAGCATCTTCACTGCAGGAATATTCATCTCAGGCTCCCCAGCAACAAACTGAAGCACACCCTGCCCCAGGCTTGAGTGGGTGGATAGCAGATATGCTCACAGCACAGTGTTCTCCAGCGACGCCCTTCTCAAAAATCCTCTCCATACTTGCATCTCTTTTTATATCCTCCATCCAGTGGAGCAGGAAAAGCCTTGAAACTGGCTCTCCGATTTTCCTTTGAATCCTGCATTGTTGCACATTTGTCCCATGCTTCCTTTGGTGCCTCTGTTTAAACTCAGGCTTAGAAGCAGCCCTAAGTATCATGTTGAGTTACCTGCATAGTGGCCAATGGCTTGGGCTGTCAGGCAGGCTTGGTTTTGAGACCTTCAGCAAGCGTTTTAAATTCTCTGAACCTCAGATTCCTTGTGAGTAAAATGGGACTAGCCATAGAAACTAACTCTAAATTTGTGAGGATTAAATGTGACAAGTGCATATGAAGGGCTTAGCCTGACACCTAGGAAGTGCTCAGCACTACCCATTATCCAGCCCAGTTCAGCTGAAACTCTAGCCATCTTAACTGCCTTCTTTAAAACTTCATTTGTGAACGGGCAGCCAGCTGGAGAGGGGCTGCGTCACCATTACTCCATGGAGAAACACTGGCTCAGCCAGTTCCTTGTCCAGAAGCCACCAGTGGAAGGTCTCATTGAAAATTGCTCACAAAAGCAGGGTCACAAGAGCTAACTAAATTAAGCAAGTTATCAGGCAGTAGAAAATGCAGTTAGATTTGCATCTATGAAGCAGATGGCCAGGACACGATGATTAAATTAGTTTTATTATGTTTGGGGAAATTAATTTGTCACTTTATTATTTTTTTCTTTTCTTTTCTTTTTTTTTAAAGATTGATGTGATTTTGTTATCTCTGGTAAAAGTGATTTGTAGGAAGGGTTTATCCTTTAATGGAAACAAGGGATGTGGCAGGACCTTGAAAAACCCTTGTCTTCTAATTGTCTATTAATAGATGGTCCAATTATGTAGCATGTGGCCCAGAGAACAGAAATGCTGCCACCTATTGCTGGTAAAAGCTGTCGTATGTTACCAATCATACGGAGGATATTTTTTCCTCTTAAAAACCTTCAGAACATGGGCCATTGAGGATTAAATTCATTTTGGAGACGTTTTTACTCTGACGTTCTTAGAACCTGGTGTTTTCTAGCTTACATTATTAATTACAATGTCTCACAACATGTTTTGATCTGGTGAACTTAAGGGAACTTCAGGCACTTTGATTTCCTTCTTTTAAAGGTGAGGAAGAATCAAATGCAGAATCTTTAAGAACAAGTGGGATCTTTTGAGTCCTGGCTCAGGGTTGTTAATGGGGAGATTCCCAACCTTATTCTGTGGGCACAAATAGTTCTTTCATGGCCCTTTTGAAAGGATCAAAGCAAAACCTGGAGTTTTGAATGCCTTCTTTTTTGTTAAGTCCTTTTATCCTTAACAGTTGCTAATGACCATTCTAGGAAATTCAACCCTGCAGGAAGTTTATTGTACATAATAAGTAGGGTATAAACTTTGTACATATACCCTTCTATAGTGTGTGTGTGTGTGTGTGTGTGTGTGTGTGTACAAGTAAATGATGTTTCTGAAATTTTGTGGTCTCAAATCTAACATCAAGCAAAGCATTCTTCCTTTGAAATGGCTAGATCCATGTGCTATCCACGGGGTTTAAGAACTGCATTTTTTAACCTGGCAATAGAGCTTTGTATTTTTTTAAGATTTTTATTTTTTAATTTTAGAATGGATTTAAGTTTACAGAAGAGTGGTGAAGATAATACAGAGTGTTCTTGTGTATTCCACACCTAGTTTCCCCTGTTGTTACCTTATATTACTGTGGTACATTTGCCACAATTAATGAACCAGTATTAAAACAGTATCATCAACTAAAGTCAGTACCTTACTCAGATTTCCTTAGGTTTTTTTGTGTTTTTTCCTAATGTCCTTTATCTGTTCCAGGATCCCACCATACATTTCGTTGTCATGTCTCCTTAGGCTCCTCTTGGCTATGACAGTTTCTTAAACTCTCTTTGTTTTTTTATAATTTCACAGTTTTGAGACGTACTGGTCAGGTATTTTGTAGAATGCAAAATACCTGTTGAGTTTTGTCTGATGCTTTTGACCTGATTAGACTGGGACTGGGTTTTGGAGAGGAAGACCACAGAAGTGCAGTGCCATTTTCATCACATCATATCAGGAGTACATGCTATCAACATGACTTTCTGATGTTGATGTTAACCTTGACCATCTGGCTAAGGTGGTGTTTGTCAGCTTTCTCCTCTGTACAGTTACTCTTTGTACCCTTTCCATGTGGTTCTCTGTGCAGCCCACACTTAAGGATTGGCCATTCATGTTCTACTTCCTTGAGAGCAGAATATCTACTTAAATCATTTAGAACTCTTTTTGCATGTTTATATCAGATGGACTCATGGATATTTGTTTCATACTTGAGTTTTAACCTAATATCAGTTTATTGGATTTGTTACTCAAATTGTTCCAACTTTGGCCACTGGTGCTTTTTCATTTAGCTCCTGTGTCCCTTTGACATACCCCCATCGTTGTGTTTTGGTGTGGGAACACATCCTCATTTTCTGGCACTATAATATGCACCAGGCCTATCCTGAATATTTTCTGCCTCAGTCCAAGAATCAGCAGTTTTTCCGAGGAGCCCTGGTTCCTTTACTGGAGAATCATTAGAAACCAAGATACATTGAGTGCACTTGTTGCTACTGGGATGGCATTGCTTTTTATATCTTTTCAGTTGACAGAACAAGAAATAAATGTGTGTATACTAACCCATGTATATACACATGCCTATAAATATTGTACCTAGATTAATCTAAATATTGGTTTACATGTACTGATATACTATACGGATCCATATATAGTTTATACTGATAAACTATGCTATCATTTAGTTTATAAACAGTTTATAATTTATATAGTTTTCAACTTGAATCAACCACCATAGGGATCGCTCTAGCCTTCTCCCACTTGTTTATCTATAACCGCCCACTCTCACAATGAGAAACCCCTGTGAAGCTTATTAAACATACCTGTGCAGGGTCCCATGTCCTCAGGTTGGTTTAGATGCCCACCTGGGGCTTGGGTATCTGTATTTTAATAAGTTCTAGACAGGTCAAATTCTCCCATTATAGGCTCAGGTGCCATGCGCTCATCTGTATAACATTGCCACAATTGCTCTCTGACATCCTTTAATAATATCCCCATATTTCACATCCTCATTTCATTAATACCTGTCACCCCCTCAAGGCAATAAGCTGTGCCATGTCAACATTGCTCATTGTTCTATCCCCAGTGAGGGTTCATAATAGGTACTCAATAAATATTTGTTGAATAAATGAGTGAAATTACGTACATCATTAATGAGAGTGAAAATAAATACGATTTACTGAACGCTTCCCATATGCCAGATGCTTTTCTAGATGTTTTTGAAACATTGTCCAGTTCATGGCTTTCAGCTGGGTCTGGCTGACATCAGAATCCAAGCCCTTTCTGTCATGGAGCTCCTATTGTAGAGAGGCCCTTGTTTCCTGCTTTGCGCGTCACTGGAGTTCCCACTGGCCTGGATGGAGCTGTGTGGGTGGACCGGGAGCTGGCCGGAGGGGGAGAAATGGCAGCACCAGTTTAGAGTCTTATCAAGGCCCCATTAGGAAATTGACTCCAATTTGGTTTGGGAAGGAGGGTGCTTTTTCCTGCCTTTTCATGCTTACAATGAAGGTGACATTGATTTACAATTGAGTGGGTTGGAGCAGGGAAGGGAGGCTTCTATGGATGGAAAAGATCAATTAAATGATTATCCCAGCTGCCACACACTAATGCCTTTCTTACTGAGCTTCAGAATCAGGAAGCAGAAGGCCACCACATTTAGCCTTTTACAGCAAATCTAATTGCCAACTTTGCAATGCCAAGTTTCATTAGATTGGAAAGAGGCAATCTTAGCGGCTGGCAGTTTCAGGCACTAAAGAAAGCGTCCCACTGGCCACCTGGAATTCTAAATGACCCCCTGCTCTTCCTCCTCTCTTCCTTTGTGGGTGCTTTCGCTGAAGTTTTATGAATATAACACTTTTGTGACTGATAATTTTCTGTGATTTTTATCTGGGCTCTAGGGGCTGGGACTTAACGCTTGGCAAGCGGTCAAAAAATATATATTGGATTCCTTGTGCTAAGCACTGGGCTGGTAGCTGGGGATTTTAGTGGCGAGTGAAACCACAGATTCCTGTTGTTTAAAGAGTCCTCCACCTGGATGGCTCTTTCCCTAGATCAGTGGGCCCCAAATTGGAGTGTGCCTGAGAATCACCTGGAGAGCCTGTTCAAACCCAAGCTGCTGGGACCTACCCCCAAAGTTTCTGATTCAGGGGGTCTGGAGTGGACCCTGAGGATCTGCATTTCTAACAAGTCCCCAGGTGCTGCTGGTCTCGGATGAACCACGCCCCTGAGTCTTTGCGTAGTGTCCCCTTATCAGTTAGCTCCCTAAATGTCACCTCCTCAGAGAGGCCATTCTTCATTTCTCTACCATAGTATTATCCCTCCGCTCCTCACCCTTCATTCTCTATTGCATTTTCGTCATAGCATTGATCATTCTCTGATATTAGCTTGCTCATTAGTTTATTGCCATTTTGTCTCCCACTCCCCATCCTCAGTAGAATAAAGACCCAGGAGAACACTTTCTTATTCCCCGTTGACTCCTCTGAGCCTGGAGGAGTACCTGCCACAGAGTACCTGCTCAATAACTACTTGAATGAATGAAACCATTAGAAGCATAGTGAGTCTTATGAAGGAGAGAGGCCGCCATGGAAGTGTAACAGGTAGATCTCAGGTGGGGTAAAAACATTGCATTGCATCCCACGCGGAGCGGTTTCTGGGCGTGACTTTAATGCCTATTTCAAATGCTGCACACCAGCCTGCCAGTTTGGCCTGCAAAGTTATAGGTTGTAGAATATGTTTAGAGATCTCAATAGGCCATTGATTTAATTTTTCTACAGCCTTTCTATGGTCCTATTCACACTGAAAAAAGGCAATCTCAAAAGCCTAACAGAATTCTGCTTGGCAGGCAACTCTTGACACAAACTGGTTTCATAAGCTCCCAGGTCCCTATCACTGACCTGGGCAAGAAGTGAGGCCTGAAATGGGCTGCTTCTAATGATCTTCCTCTGGAAGTCTGCACTTGTCCACTTGCTGAGATCTGGGATCCGGCGGCCATACACATGCTCACATAGCCTTTGCAAAACCCCTGCAAAGTTGAATGAAGGCTCACACTCTCTTCCTTTGCAGGAGTGAGATGTTTGGGCGGAAACATGCAGATTCCTCCTCTCCGTCGTCAGCTTTTTAGAGACATGGAAGGGCAGGCAGTGTTATTCCTCCCTTGTCAGGAAAGAGACAAGACACGTGCAGGCACCACGCAGCTGGCAGCACAGGCAAAGGTTGTCAAAACCTCATTGCAGAACATGAAAGCCTATCAGGCTCATGTTCTTGTGTGGCCTCAGCGGCCGCTGCTCAGTTCAAGTGAAGTTTGTGCAGCCCCTCAGCCCAGAGCTTCGTTGCCCAGCCTTTGCCAAGTGGGAGCGGGGGTGTGGAGGGGGTGGGTGGCATCCCCAGGTTTGTTTGCCTGGACCAGCAAAGGAACTGTGATTTATTTCCTTTACTGTAAGCATGGAGAGTCATTATTTGGGAGGGTGAAGAGAATTTGGTGAGGGAGAAGGAGATGGAAGGATTGCGGCAGCCTCAGGGCTGAGGGCCAGAGTGCCGCCCAGTGGGTTGGGGTAACATAAGCTGCTGCTATTCAGGAGGTGGCCTATGTAAGAAAATCTGACCACAGCGGGAGCGTGACTTCAGCTAAAATTAACCTTCGAGGCTTCACACGCCTCCACAGTGCTTTGAACTAGACACCCCGAGAGGGTGCATGCTGTTGACTGCTGGGACCGCACTGCAGGTCAAGCCATGCCCATAAGCATCAACTTATGGGTTCCCGCCCGGGGCCAAAGCCGGGATACCTGCGATCATTATAAAGTGGTAAGCAAGCTCGAGGGACTCTGGCGGGGTCTCTGGGGAGAAATGATGAAGTTTGTTTGACTTGGGCTTAGAGATGGTCCCAGTCTATTTTCTATGCCCAGTGGGAGCACGAGGGCTCTAAGCCAGCTTTCCTTTTGCAGAATGCTTTGTTGAGCTAACTGCCACCTCCTTGTTGATTTTTCTTTCCTGTGTCCTCATGGGGTAAGGACCCAGTAGTATATTTTTAGAGCAGGTAGAGAGGATGTGTCTGGAAGCTGTTGATGGCTTGAAAAAAATACACTTGCAAGCGCCAAAGGCTAAGAGGAGGAGGGTCGTGGACGCCAACAGGTGTGGCAGACCTCAGGCTGTTTTCTCAGTCTCGGGGCCTCAGCAGGTGCAAATGGGGAGGAAGATTGACCTCTGTTAAGGGTTTGAAGAGATGTAAGAGAACGCTCTTGAGGGCTTCACTGCAGAAACAGTTTGTTTGGGAGCAACTTGAAGTGATTCCCCGT
Organism: Hipposideros armiger; assembly: GCF_001890085.2. Taxonomy (NCBI): domain Eukaryota; kingdom Metazoa; phylum Chordata; class Mammalia; order Chiroptera; family Hipposideridae; genus Hipposideros; species Hipposideros armiger. The sequence continues at coordinate 2,122,101 of NW_017731509.1, read as the reverse complement.
CCAGGGAGCCCCAGGAAGGGCACCACTGACCTCTCCCACCCCTGGCTGGAGCAACCTGGGTGGCATCTTTCAACCTGCCGGATGGGAACGACCTCCGTGGCTTTCTGCTTACTGTGGGGAATCCGTTTGGGAGCTTGCCATACAGAGCAAAAAGGCAAGATGCATTTCTTTTTCTCTATGCCTCCTGAACTTTCAGCTAGTTAATGTAATTACGGTGAATGGCAGTCCTGACACTTGTGCTGTGGCCGAGTGCCTCTCTGATTTGATAATCGGAATGGTCATTTTGATGTGGTTTGTTTAGCTTGCAAAGAAACAGGGATGTCGTGTATCCTACTCCCCAAAACGTACCCCTGCCCCTCCCAACCAACCCACCATCCTGGGCCCCATGACCCTCCTAAGCTTTAGTAAGGGCTTATTTCAGGGAAGTGGGTACTGTTCTTATTTGCTTAGTGATTGCTGTGTCTAACTGACCTTGGAATGCTGGATTGTAAAATGTTTAAGCCCCCGGAAACATTTGCTTGGGTGAGCAGGTATTCTGTACCTGCAAGGATATGAAGGGCGTTGGTATGAATGCTATAGAAAAAAATTTTTAAAAACACCCTGCATGAAGATACCTTTTGATGTGGTTTTGAGGCCGTTTTCTATGTGAGCCACACTACTAAGCCCTCTAATTTGTTACCTAATTCTTTTGGCCTCAATCCTCGGGGACCTTAGCTCATTAAAAGTGGGGAGCTGTTGGGATATTAGACACTGTGCTGCCTTTTGTTTTAGATGCCTAATGCTACCCAGGCGAGGCGCGATGAATGGGGATGTCCTTGGGTTACTATTGTTTTTTAGCGCTGGGGTCTAGGCTCACTGCCTTGTGGAAGAGATTTCTTTTGGGGTAGTATGTTAAAAATAGACATTTCAGTAGAAGGAAGCTATGGTGTGTGGCTCTGAGCGTCAGTGAACATTCTCACATACTGCACGGGGATTTCCAGCTCCTGCTGAACCTGGCTGAGTAGACACACGATTCAAATTCCTATGCTCTTGGAAGAGAAGACTCCCTCCAGTTTCATCCGGGAACTGCCCCCCACCCCACCCCCACCTCATGGCCATCCAATGACTTGGCCGGGTTTTGGACTGAGTTAGAATACTTGGGCTACAGCACTGATACTAATCTTCATTGGGCTGAGCCCTCTGTCCTCATCTATGAAAGGGGGAGAAGGCACCTCTTCCTTTCCCAGATGGTGATGAGGCTTCAATGAGACTGTGTCCATGAAAGAGCGTTATAAATTGTAAGTGCTGCAGATGGGAAGCGAGGCTGAGCTGTCGTTGTTAGGACTGTATTCTTCCTGAGATGACTCAATCGGGGCTTTCTTCCAGGACTTGGTAAAATAAATAATATCTTTGTGCAAATCGTTCCTTTGTGCCCTAGGCCAGGTTGTCCCCCGGGTAGGGGAGACACTCCTTCTTTCCTGGGTGCTCGCTTGGTATCTTCCTAGTAAAAACCTATTGTAAAAATACAAAAAACTCCCGAGATGCCCTAGGCCTGAGCGGTCTAACATCTGGCTTGGAGAGGGCCCCGGGGCACAATGGTCACTTCCACTGGCACTTGGCCCTGTGGTTGCTGAGAAAGGAAGGCGGCTCCTAAACGGGGAGGGAGGCAGGGCAGCGTCATCCAGTGTCAGCAACTGCCTGCCTCCCAGAGATTTTTAAAGTTTTCGCCATACAACAATCCCACAAGTGGCACAGCAGTGTCTTTGCCAAGTCCTGTGCCTCTGCCCAGTGGGATGTCACTCTGACCAGTAATGAGGATGTCAGACCTCCTGAGGTCCCTGTGGGCCCAACAACATTGAGCACCTGGACCTTCCTTACTCATCATTACGCTTCCCTGAGTACCTACGTGTGCGTGCTTGGTGTTTTTTCTCATTGAAGTCTCAGTATAAGTTTATGCTAGGTATTGTTATCTCCACTCTACAGGCGAAGCGATAGTTAGAGTGACGTGCCTGGATTTGTGTACATTAAGAGGTGAAACCAGGATCGGATCCCAGACCTGGCCTCACACTACAATCACTACACGTTTTCTCCTTGTCGCTAACACCAAGTTCAGGGAAGTCCCTGGAAATTATCCCTTACATGCCAACCATAAGCCTACTTGGAAGTGGGAGTGAATAAGGAGACATGCTGCCCCTTTTACTTTCCAGGCCCCTGAGCTATTCTACGTCCCTCTTTCTCTAAGTGGAACCAGAAGCAGACTCCACCTTGCTTTTGCCCTGCCTGCATCACAGCTCTTCATGCATGCAGGGAAGCGGGCTGCCCACACCCCCATGCTTGGGGGCCACACTGGACCCACCTCTCCCCATAAATCTGGGCGGCTGCATCATCTTCTCAGGAAACCTGACTTTAGGGGGGGGGGATCCTTAAACTACTGTCTGCTCCTCAGCTTTCTTGAGTAAGGGAGCATCCTCAAATCACCACAGTTTTTGTTGGGTGTTGTAATTTTAATAAACAGTGTACAGCGTATAGAGCCATTCACCTGCAGTGGTTGGAATGGCCCTAAAAAAAAAAAAACCTAAACCAGAACAAAAAACCCTTTTACCATTAAAAAAAAATCTCTCTGAAGCTTGCCAGAGTGATTGCATTTCCTCACATGGGTCTCCTGGCTTGAAAGCATTGATGACTCCATTGGAAATATAAATGTTAATTGGGAACAATGACTCACCTGGCCATCTCTGGCAGCGCTGTGTACCTGGGACCTAGCAAGCCCCCATGGAACTGAAGGAGGTTCAGGTGAGTTTTGATCACCCAGGACAGGCTGAGGCAGGGCCAGGCCCAGTGCCTGGGATAAGGGAGGGTGGGGAGATTGTGAAAGTGCCCGGTGGGCCACCTCGGGTGGTGGAGTCGGGTCAGGGAGAGGCTGGGCAGCTTGAGGACTATAAATATTGGGGAGACTGAAGCAAAGGCTTGTGCAGGAGAGATGAGGCAACCAAGAGGGCCTTTTGGCCAGCTTTCCTTGAGTAAGTGCCCTATGACAGGTACCCTGCTAGGGGCTACAAAGGAAACCACAAGCACACAATCCACTCTTAACCGGGAGTAACCTCGCCGTGGCTGTGGCCTCCCCTCTCCTGCCCCTTCGGTCACTGGGAAGCCCGACTTGGCTCGTCTTGGCATTCCCAGAAAGGACTCGCTCTGGAAAGCAATATAGGTTTTAAGATTTTAAAGGGGAGAGTTTAGATTTTATTGAAGATTTTAAAGGGGAGCGTTTAGAGCATATGCAGCTTTATGAAATGCCCTCGATTTTTGTCTGCAAGTCTCTTCCCCTCCACAGCCTCCCTGCTCCCCACTCTGCTTGACTCTGAACCTCATCTCTCTTTCTCCCTGAATTCTCTTTTTCTCATGCAAAGCATTTCAGCTCCGTCTCTACTCCTCTAAATTTGCATACTCATACCATTATTCTGTGTAACAAAGAAACCTCCCCATGGTGGGGGTGTGGTTGTGGGGGAAAGAATAATTTTTCCCCTGTTTCACCTGTGTTTGCCCAGTGGCTTAACAATGGGCATTCCGAGGGAAAGAGCCTAATAGGTAGCACTTGCTGATTTCTGTGGTAAATCTTCCTACCAAGGCTGATTTCCGTCTACCAACGTGACACCACTGAACGCAGAATTGGGAAGAGCTGTGCGATCGTAAACCATTGTATCTGTTTCCCTCGAAAGGATATAATAGATGTAAACAAGCTCGAGAGCCGTAAACAATGGTGAAATGTGGTAAAATAATTAGGAAGTGATGCGTTTTGAGTATTCATTACAGCCTTTAAAATTTTTAATAAAATTTATATAATTTAATCTTTAAAGCCTTATCTCTATTTACATACAATTCTAGAAAACCCAAGTGAATCTGTAATGACAAAGCAGATCAGTGTTAGCTTTACAACAGCAGTAGAGCGTGGGCTGGGTTATATTATAAATTATAAAGGGCGGCAGGGAAGTTCTTGGGGCGGGTAGAAATGTTTATTTGGATTGTAGTGAGAGCATCATGGGTGTATATAGGTCAAAACTCATCCAAGTGTACATTTAAAATATATGCAGGTCGTGGTGTCAATTAAATTTCAACAAAATTGGAAAAGAAATTTTAAATTAACTTGAAAGTAAATATTTTATTTTTTAGAATATTCAGTTTACTAACTTCAGTTTTATACAAAAAAGGCACGGTTTTATTTGGTTCCTTTTTTTTATTATGACCTCATAAATGATTTGCCTATGTATTTTTAGGTCCATAGGGTGTCATATATTTAGGTTTAGGATAACATAAGAGTAATTTGATTTCAGTTGGCCTCGCTTTCTTCAACTGTACATTTACGGTTGTATCAGATCACCAAAGGTTTCTTCTATCACTGAAATTCTGTAATTGCAATTGTGGATAAATTGGTCTTTTGGGATTCAGAATCACCTCTTAAGAGAATGCTGTAAAGAGATCAGGAATATCTAATCATAGAGATATTAATCCTTTCAGAAAATATTATAATTCTAGACCCATCTGGGAATGCAAAGTTGGACAACTAGAAAACAGCTGCCCCCAAATGAAAATCCATTCTATGTCTGGTATTTTATCCTTTTTGATGCGATCATCAATGGAGTCGTTTTCTTAATTTCTTTCTGATATTTCTTTATAAATAATGGCTGTGTTTAACAACCAGGTTGCAAATTCCTGAAAGTTTGACAGTGAACTCTCCTGAACCAACACATGCCTGCTCTAGCTACCTGTGTATCTTGTAAAATAGCACTTTAACATCCACTGCCAGGTGGGTCCTCCTGCTACTATGCTGCTGAATATTGTCTCACAGCCAAGTATCACCTGTCAGTGCCTGTTCTGTGCCTTGTGCTATGACTGATCTAAAAGATACATGAAACATCATCATGATTTCATGGACTTTATGATCTAGGCAGTGAAGAGGAACACACTCATTCATCCATCCCATCCATCTCCCCATTGAATCATCTATCTTCTCTTCCACCCACCCATCCATATGTCCATCCACCTGAACATTCACCAGTCCCTTCCTCCATCTGTTCCTTCATTTTCATTCCTTCTATTCATCCATTCACCCTCTAGTGAGTCAATAATGCTTGTTTATGGAGCCCCTGTTGTGAGTCAGGCATTGAGCTAGTGTTTCAAAGACGAGTAAAACTTATTCTCTACTCCTGAGAAGCTCCTAATTGGGAGAGATGTGAACAGGTAGTTACAAAAGTTACATATGCAGAGTGCTTTTGGAGCCAAGAATAAGGAACAAATAATTCTGTGCTGGGAGTGAGAAAGTGAGTTGGAATGGCTTTGCAAGGTTTGACACTTGACTGGGCTTTAAGACACTGAGTGGGCGTTTGCCAGGTGGTGGGGTAGAGGTGGCACAGGCGGCAGAGAGGACAGTGTGGGCAGAGGCACAGGGGCTGGGGAGCTGGGCACACAGGGTTGTTTAATTGTGGGGGCACTCGGATTTCAGAAAAGGGGGAAAAGCCTTTCTAGGAGAAGGGAACGTCCTACATGGAGGCGATGAGGGAGCACAGGCCAGACCAGAAAACCCACCGGCGGTGACCGAAGGTTAGCGAGGCACAGAGCCCGTTTGTGGGTTGGGGACATAGAGACAAGGCAGGAAAGGAAACCGACATTTAAAGGCACCACCTCGTCATAAGTGCTGGATCAGTGTTAGGCACTTTACAAACATTTTCATTTCGCCTTCACAGTAGACACAATAGTCCTCGTGACAGATAATAGAGTATTATCCAGTTTTGTAGATGCGGAAGCTGAGACTCAGAGAATGATGGTTTCCCCAAGCTCCCAAAGCCTTGGCATACTCTGTGCCCTAACATGTGTGGGGTCCTTTGGGTCTAACATCTCACTCTATTTAACTAACAGCCAGGTTGCCAATTTCCTGAAAGTCTGACAGTGAACCCTCCTGAGCCAACATATGCCTGCTCTAGCTACCTGTGTGTCTTGTGAAATAGCACTTTAACATCCACTGCCAGGTGGGTCCTCCTGCTACTATGTTGCTGAATATTGTCTCACAGCCAGGTGTCACCTATCAGTGCCTGTTCTGTGACTTGTGCTATGACTGATCTAAAAGATACATGAAACATCATGATTTTATGGACTTTATGAAAAGAGAGGAAACAGACTCAGAAAGGTTAAGCAACCTGCCAGATGTTACCCAGGACTCCAGGGTCTTGGCTGGGCATGGTGGAGCCAAAAGTTTTAGGGAGCCTGTGACTAGAAAGCTAAGCTGATGCATTTGGGCAGGATGGGAGTGACAGAGAGGCACAGTTGCTGGTATCGCTTTACCTGTAGTCCACAGATTACCTATAGTTGGCACGTGGAGGGAGCTGTGAAGATTTGGAGGACTGGATGAAAACTAGTATGTAAAAGGTCATTTAAAAACCAGACTGGAGAGAGAGAGACCTGTATTATTGCCCAGGTTGTCACCAGTCCTTCAGGTGTGGCCGCCCCACCTGCCCGGCAGCTCTGAAAAGCTCTTGTGGGTTTTGGGATGTTTGCTGTCAAAGAGTGTGCTCAGCAGCTGCCTCTCGGCTTGCCGGGAAGGGCCTGATTCCCCTCACAGCCATAGAGGAAGCACTAAGAAGGAGAATATGTCTAATGAGTAAAGGATGGATGCAAGAAGATAAAAGTACTTGAAAAATTCCAAGTGGGCCCTGACGTTTGGCTTTCTTCTTGCTACCAGACATCGTGGTTAAACGTTTTTCAGATCTCGCTTCTAATGTTGGAGTGGGTGAGAGGAAGCATTGCTGAGGGGGCCCGATTTTATTCTGAAGCAACTAGTAACAGTTCAGTTTTCATCCTTATCTGGCCTTTCCTGATTTTCCAGGGAGACCGTAGGAGACCTGGATACACCTTTGCTGTTGTGAGAGGTGGTAGCTGCAGGCCAGGCTGCCTGGGTCAAATGGAGTGTCACCTTTTATCAGCTGCATGACCCTGTGCACATTTCCTAACCTTTTAGAGCCTCTGTTTTCCAATACGGACAATGGGGATGATTGATCATTTATTCAACAGATATTCAGTAAGCACCTACTATGTGTCAGACACTATACTAGATGTTTGGGAAAATTAGATGAATAAAACAGAAAAGAATTCCTGTCTTCCTGGATCTGTCATTCCAGTGGGATGAGATTATAGATAAGATCACAGGTATAGACACCTGGCACACAGTAGGCACTCAACAGAAACACATACCCCTTGTGCGTAGGTAGGTGGTGGTGATTAAGTGAGGAAATGATGGGAAAGTATCATGTACCCTGAAGTGTGGTGCAGAGCAGTGCCTTTCCCAGGAGAGCAGGAAAGGGGAGTTCTGTGCATTGAAAGTGAGTTGACCTGAGGTGTGGAGCAAGAGGTGCCCACATACTCATTCTGAAGATCTTACCAGTCCCTCCCGGCACATTCACTAGCCTGGTTTATTTTTCTAAAGATGCGGTTTCAAAACCACTGGAGTTGCTCTGCACACCCACCTGCTGCTTGTCTGGGTTCCTGACAGACAATGCCACCATTGTTGGCTGTGGGACTGTTCCCAGGCACGGCTCCAGCGTCCACTGCATAGGGGTCTCAGGCGGGCCTTGTCCCCAGCTCAGACTGGAGGACGTGGAGGACTTTACTCCCCGAGCATTTCCCCATTTGGGTACAGCCATGCAATGGGAACTCGTGTTATATTGGCATTTTTATTTTTGTTACAGCAACACTGTTGTGAAATTGTTTGCTTTGTGCTTTGGTGACGTGAGAAAGTGTCAGCTCCCTGCTTGGATCTGTTAGCCCTGAGTGACAAGCAGCCAGCTCTGTTCCCAGGGGCAGGAGAGGGTGACACTATGTTGGCTATTGTGCAGATAGCTTTGCCCGCTCTTGCTGCTTGTCCCACACCGTCATGGCACTTGACCTTGTGTGGCTGGCAGTTCCTGTGTGGGCCTCTCAGTAGCAGTGGAGCATGGTTAGGAGCCAGAGTCACTTCTTTCAAACCCTGCATACTTGGAGAGTCACTTCAGCCCTCAGAGCCTTGATTTCCTCATTTGTTAAATGAGGGAGATAAAATCTTCCTCACAAGTGAGTAGGGAACTAAAGGAACCCATTATGTGTGAAGTGCTGGCACTGGATGTCATCACCTTTGTGGGAATTATAATCACAGCTAACATGCTGAGTCCTCCCCCTATGCCAGATATTGTTAGATTACTATCTCATTTCAATCGCACAATAGCCTGCATAGGCAGCTGATCCATTTTACAGATGAAGAAGCTGAGGCTCAGATAGTTCAGGTAACTTGCCCAGGAAAACTGCCAGGCAGTGGCTGAGGCATGATTGGAACCGAAGTGTTCTGACCCTAGATGATGTTTTCTTAAGTCTCCATAGACATTTGGTCGGTGGTGGTGATTATCCTACACCAGACTGCAGCCAGAGCAGAGGCCAGCACGGGCACGGGCTCAGGCAGTGTTTGCTTAATGCACCAAGGCGAGCATGTGGTCTAACAGTTTATCTTGACGTGATGTGCAGGGGTAAAGGTTGAGTAAGGATGAGCCAGGATGCGGAGCAAGACGGAAATCCAGGTTGGCAATACGCCCTGCCCCCCTCTCTCCAGTCACTTGCTCTGTGTGTGTGTCCCTTTGAAACAAAAGCACACATGTGGACAGCTGTCAGGATGTATCCCTGGTGGCCGTGTGAGCAAGTAGATCACTGCAGATAATAAGCAGTGGGTTCCTCCCCTCGCCCTGCTACTTCCTACCTTCTGGGTCCAGACAGGGATGCAGACCATGGTATAAATAAGTTCACGTTAGCCATGTTACAAAATATATGTCAAGAGGGAGGGCTGGCAGCACCACTCACGTGGGCTCAGGTAGGGAATACAGAACCCAGTCACATCTCAATGCCCCTGGAGCCCAGCGCTCTAGCAGCCTTACCTGCCTAGAGACCAGCTAAGAGCGAAACTGCACCTTGGAGCACTCAAAGGGGTGCCACAAAATCCTTCTACTTATGTATTTTCCTTGATGGAAAAGTCCCATCAAGGCTCTTGCTTGAATAGTACTTTCTCGTATGGTACACCCAATTTTAAAGGACTCTGGGATCTTTTAAGGAAGGCCTAGCGACTCAGCAGGCCCTAAAGGCATCCTGTACACATGAAAACACCATTATTGATAGTGATGTCTGTGGGTCGTCAAGATAAAGCAAATTGGGTTAATTTAAAAAGCAGGGATCATGGTCATCCATTTGGGAAAGCTTCCAAATGAAAGAGTTAAAAATGTGTGGCTCTCAGAATTGTAAACTCTCGGGAGTCCACAATGACCTATTTCCCCCAAATTTAGATAGCCACGTATTTATTAATTAGAATATTAATAACCACCATTTATTTAACACTCTGTGCCAGATGCTGTGTTAACCACTTACTTGCTCTCATTTAGTTTGTAAAACAACCCGGTATATCATTGCCACACAAGGTGAGGGACCCCTGAGCCAGGGGCATGACTCACCAAGGACCACCCAGCTGGTAAGAGGCAGAGCCAGATCTCAACCCTGGTCTGTGCCAGCTCCTGAGACGGCAGACATGCTGCCCTTGTAATTACTGTGATTCATGAAAAAACACAAATGACTGAAGTCATACATCAGGAGATGGCAAAGGTGAAGCTGGTAGGAGAGTCGTTGCCCCCAGGGTGGGCATGTGGTGGCACCGAAACGCTGGGCAGAACTGGACTCTTCAGAGAAACCGGGAACAGGGCCAGTGTTCAGGCCCAGCCCTTGCTGTGCTGTGTGGTCTTGAACAAAAAATTGGCTTCTCTGTGGTCTGCCTCTTTACCCAAAGTATAGGACTGGGGACACCATTTCACTCATTTGAATGTTTGTTCCAAGGCAGTGGTTTTAATCAAGACAGGGGTCTCCATTGAGAGAGAGGATATATTAAACTGATGGACAGAGGGAAAAAGCCACCAGCTAATTTCTTTTTTTTTTAACTCGTTTATTATTTATTTATTCATCCAATGTTTGCTAAGTACCAGTTAATATACCAAGTACTGATCTAGGAACTGCAGATAAACTTAAGCACAGAGAAATAATCACTGGAGTCATGAAATATAGAGTCTGGTAAGAGAGACAGAAAAGGGAACTAAAATACATAATCAAAACAAAATGATTTAAATTAATGCTATGAAATAAACAAATAAGCCACCAGCTAATTTCGGGCCCGTCCCCCACCCCATGCAGTTCAAAGGTTGTGTGGCCATGTGACTGCACCTGTGGGGTAGCTCCCACAGGCCTCGCTAGATGCAGAAGTAAATGCCTTAAGGAGCTTTGCCCCTGATAACAAATTGTGCATTTAGATTTTTTTTTTAATTGTGAATAACTGAATAATCATTCTTTGTGGTATTAAGGGACTGGGTGAACACTCTAGACTATTGTTGCAGTATTATTTTTGTACTTCAAAACAATTGGAACTAAACCACTTAACCACATACTGCTGAGTCATGGAAATGATACTATGTTGATGACATGACCAAAGCCTCTTGAATTGAAGCCAAACAATAGCATTCCCTTTATAATTGATGGACTAGAAACCACCTCTGATGCTGCATGACTGGTTTACTATCATCTCAACGCTGGCATTTCCTTTTAAGAGATACATTGTGTCCTCTTTCTCCTGGCACCACTATCCTAATGCTTCCCACTGCCTTCTAGTTCCTTCAGGCTGTCTGGCAAAATATTGATCTGGATTTATAGTTGAGTCATTAGGGAACCAACTTTTGGTGCAGTTATTTTGTGGCATTTTTCTTGGGTTCCTTACTTAGAGTGCTTTACCCACCTCCCCACACTTTATTTGAAGGCTAATTACAGTATAAACTTATTATCCCCGTTGGCTTAACACAGCGCAATTATTATCAGTTTTCTTATTACAACTAATAATCAGGTTCTTTACTTCAATTGATGTGTCAAAATTTTCCCCCTTTGATTTCACCCTGTGTGATATGCAATGATGTGACGTTATAAGCAAACAAATGCCTGACATACTCCTTGAAATTCTGTCAGGGGTAATAAGTGAATCAAACGAATTCACTCTTTAGCTGTCGTCACTTTCCTTCCCCAATTTATTCCTTCAAGTCTTTGACAGCAGCTTCTTCCCTTCACCCAGAATTTTGGGAGCACTGAGTCTCCCCTTAGAGGGGGTGGGGCAAAGGTAAGCTCAGGGAGATGGGCGGGTCGGAGTAGGAAAGTAGCAGGGAATTAGGCCAGCCGAGTGGCTCAATTAAGAGCTTGCTCAAGAGTGCGAGCTCTGAGCAACAGCAGTTCTATTCCCGGCCTGAGTTAAGTTGCTGCTGAGCTGCCAACAGGTGGCAG
>NW_017731509.1:2016266-2104073 GCF_001890085.2 Hipposideros armiger | reverse complement strand
GGCACTCCTGTGGACAGGGTGGCTTGAGTTCAGAGACTGGGAAGTATGAGGTATGTCAAGTTTTCATGAGGGGCATCATAGTTATTACCACCGAGCACTTGCTATGTGTAGGTATATTAACTCATTCAGTCCCTATAACACAGAGTGACACTTTTTTTTTTTCTGTGAAGAAATGGATACTAGTAAATATTTGAGGCTTTGTGGCCAGAGGTCTCCTTGTCACAACTACTCAACTCTGCCATTGTAGGGTGAAAGCAGCCATAGAAGACAAATGGGTGTGACGGTGTCCCAACAGAACTTTGTTTACAAAACAGGTGGTCAGTTGGGTTAGGCTTAGGTCACAGTTTGCCATCTCCTGGCAATATACTTTCTGATATATTTGGTATAATCTTTATTTTATGGAGGATACAACTGAGACGTAGCAAGGTTAATAGAAATTCGCTTGCCCAGGGCCAAGGGCCTACCTGACTTGGTCATTTCTAAAGCCCGTGCTTCCCGCTTCCACAAGCACTGCCTCCTCCTGCAGAAGAGCCGGACGTGGCCTGGGCAAGACCCGAGGTTGATAGACTGCCGTGAATTGCAATGTGAACCTGACAACTTCAATTCAGTGGGAAGTGGGGAGCCGTTGATGATGTTTTGAGCAGGTGATCACGTAAGAGCTGTATCCTGGGAGATTAAGTTGGCAGGGGTGTGTAGGGAGATAAAAGTTGACAAAAGAACTCTTGTCTGAAACAGCTTGAGGTAGAGATTCATGTCTTTGGCAGAGCCATGTCTGACCACTGGTTCTCCCTGGTATACCCAATACCTACGTGGCCTCACCATGACTCCATGCTGTGTGTTCCTGCCGGATTGTGCAGACACATAAAGGGCTGGTTTTAGATAAAGACAGTATATCTATTTTAAAGTACCCTTCCATCACCTAAGAAGGGAATGAGTGGAGGCACCAGTGTCACCTTCTACTCAGCAGTGTCCTTGTCGATGACCCTTTCTCACCTCAGCTGATGGTCTCGTGGCCTATGGCTTTAAACTTTGGAATGTCCCCGTCCCTCAGACATAGCTGGTGGGATCCCTCGAGGTGTTGAGAGAGCATTGTAAGTGTACCTTCTCCTGGTTAGAGAAGGAAGCCTCACTGTGTGTACCAGCCTGGCTGGTTTCTGACCTGCCTTTCTTTTATAGTCGACCATCATTTGTGACTCCAGATGGGCGATACTCCAGACTCTTAAAATTGTGCTGTGAGGAGGAGAAAGGGGAGCGAGTCTCTGAGTCATTTGTGTCCTGGAGGTTCAGGGCAGAGGCTGTGTGGCTGGTTTGGGCCCATTTTATAATGCTGGTGGTAACATTTCTAATGATTGCTTTTGTTGATTGAACAGTTAGCATGTGCCAGATTCTGTGTCCTTTATGTATATGAGCCCATTCCATCTTCCAATAGCTTGATGATGGAGGCATTGTCATCCCCATCTTGTAAATGAAGACACCCCGCCACAGGGCACAGAGGTCATTGGCAGCATGGCAGCTAAGATCGAAAGCAAGTCTGTGTACTCCAAAACCCTCCTCTTTACCACTCCACTGCCTCTGCTTCCTGAGCTCCATGTGCGTCAGACCAGGGCTTTCCATGTGGTTTCTTGCTGAGTCTTCACAACCCCCTTCTGGAGGCCTTATTGTGCCCATTTTATAGCTGAATAAGCTGAAACTCAGAAAAGCTGAGTGACTTGCCCAAGGGCATTCAGACAGCAAGAGATAGAAGTAGGTTGTGGGGTTTTATTTATTTTTTAATTTATTCAGGGAGAACATAACTGAATAGAGGAACAGGCCTAGAGTCAGTAGGAGAGTGTCATGGAGCGGGTGAATGATTTGAGTAGCATTTGTATTTACATTCAGAGCAGCAGTGCTGTAGTGTCTGAGGAATTCTCCAGTCAGCAAGCGTTCACATCCTTGCTCTACCACTTACTTGTGATCTTGGACACACTACTTTACCTCTCTACACTTCAATTTCTCCTCTGAAACATAGACACAATACTCGCATCTACCTCGCAGAATAAGGATTGAGTTAATATGTGTCAAGTGTCTATACCAGTGCCCAGCAGGTAGTAGGCGCCATACATGGTAGTTGTTTGTTATGCTAGTCTGCATAGGGCTTTTTTCTTTTCCCACATATGTTGTGTCACTTGGTCCTAGCTGACAAGTAGATGGCATTAGTCCCATTGTACAGATAAGAAACCTGAACCTGAGAAGTTAGTTAAATAGCTCAACTGAGGTCATACATCCATTCACCTACAGATGCATATGTATTGAGGAGGGATGTGCCTCATGCTGTAGGATACATCACTGAACAAAACAGACCTCAGTCCCTACCCTTGGGGAGCCTACGAAACTGAGACTTGAACACAGGCCTGCTTCTGCCTTTTCATGTTTTTCTGTCGCCCTCTTAACAATGTCATGTATCGATCATTGACATTTCAGACTGGCCATTGTAATGACCAAGGTGGTGCTGCGTTTCCTTAGCTGTCTCAGTGCTTACAAAGTTGAAAATGATCTTGCTAGACTTTTGATCTCTGACAACGTCTTGGGAGTCACAGGAAGGTAAATAACGTGAGTTTAAGGATGGGACACCATGGTCCGAGGTGTGAAGTGGAATCACACTGTGGTGTGCGTTTGTGCTGTGGGTCTCGGCACTGGAAGACTGGCTTTGAGGTGGGGATGGTGGTGCACAGGGTTTGTCTGTCCTCGGATCTTGACAAAGTAGCAAGTGCAGCTCTGCCTTTCCCTCTTGGGGATGATGTCTTCATGGTCCCAGGTGTAGATGTCAGAGGTGCCACCTCTCTTAGTAGGGTTCTCCTTTGCAAGTTCAGGCCCTGGCCCACGGTCCCCATTCCAGGATCAGGGCCCAATTGTGTGAGATTACCCTCGGCATGGTGTTCAGAAGAACAGGATGGAGGGTGCAAGTTGGGGTTAAGGCAGGGCTTCCACTGCTCTGTGAGTTACCAGGGTCTCAGCAGGCCAGCTGGGTCACCTTCATCATTTTGGTGGAGACACCATATAGGTATATGAACTGTTGGTACTAGTACAGGACCCAGTTGAGGTAGGATAGTTATCTTTTTGAGCAGCCATTTGTTTGTATCACTCTAGGGGGAAGAGTTCCTGATAGACAGGGCTTACGTGTCCCTCCACCAACTCACAAACCCATGCATGGAGCTTACCACTCAAAATTGTTGAGAAGGTTTTTAATTTTGTTTGTTACTGGCTTATATCAGTTAGGGGGAAAGTTTTCAACGAGAGTTTCCTCATGCTTGTTGGCCTATTTGGAAGAAAAATTACCTTTTGGGCTGATGATAGGAGCAGGTCTACATATGTCCTCCAAGGGGGCCTGCTCTCCTGATCTCATGGGTGACCCCAGCCTTGCCTTTCAGGATGTGGTGTACACTAGCACTGTGATTAAATATGTTGGAATTTGCTGGGTTTTGTTCACAGAATCCCAACAGTGAAAATGATTCCTGCCTTTTAAATTAAACCTATTAAATTTGAGATTATTGTGAGGCCATCAATAACTCCACTCACACAAGAGTAATTGAGGGGCTCTGTGTTTTCGTACTTGGCTTCTTTCTTTACAAGGGACCTTGGCTCCTGAGAAATTGGTTAACGCAATAGCCCTCCTTACCCTGAAATGGCCCATTAAAAGATGCCTATTGGGTGGTAACCTCCCCATACGTTTTCTCAATAAAGAGAAAAAGATGGGAAGGGGTGGGGGTGGTAGCCATGGGGTGGGGGAGACCCCTCTCACATTTAGAGCCGCAGTCTCTCAAAGCCATCTGGCACAGACTGTTTAGTTCCGTGTCTCCTGCCCCATTCAAGCCCCTGCATGTTTTGAAGCTTTCTTTAGCTTCTCCCTGAGCCTTGACTGCAGATCTCTCAATAGGCGAAAGCCTAGCCATGGTTGCTGAATGCCCCATCGGCACAATGCACTGAATGTTAATGGCACCGGCTGGCCCGGGGCAGCTGGACGGTGGCTGCTACACCAGCCCAAGCAGCGGATTCAGACTTTGTGATGGGGTCCGACTGGCTTCCTAAAGTTGCCTCCTTGTTTTTTTGCAGATCTACACGGACTGGGCCAATCATTATCTAGCCAAATCAGGCCACAAACGTCTCATCAAGGATCTCCAGCAAGATGTGACAGACGGCGTCCTCCTGGCCCAGATTATCCAGGTCGTGGGTAAGAGAAGATTTTATACTGGGGTTGATGAATTATAGTGGAGACTCAGAGGAGTCGAGTCAAGCAAGGGGAATGGAACACTGAAATCTCGATGAAAAATGCGGTATTTTTATCATGTGGCATTGAGAATTGGTTTGACTGTTTTGTGCTCAGGGAGTGTGGGGACTAGCTTGGTTTTTCCTGATAAGATCACCCAGACAGCAATCTCATCTTGTTCCTCTGAGAAGAAAGACTGGCCAAGGCTGGAGGGAAATGCTGGTGGCTTGGGGAGGGGCCCTCTGTCCCCTTTCTTACCTCCTGTTATCTTTCTGATTCTCTCATTCCAGCACCCCCTCTGTTGGTACTTTTTTTGTGGATTATTCTGGAAATATTTTTTAAAATAATAATAAAATAAAGCAACATGAGGTTGGTTTAGTTCTGCCAAGTCTAATTGGGACTGAGAAATCAAAGGATTAGACTCCGGGGAGGGCTGGTTCTGGTTTCAACACCAGGAGAGGGGACCTGAAGCGGTGGGATTTGGAATGCCTTGTCTGTGTGCTGGGAGGAGAGGGTTCATCCAGAAATGCACGCAGGCGGAGGCTGGGCACGGCTTTGCATTGAGTCTTAAGGGAAGCGCCCCAGTGGTCCTGCCTGAGCTCTCAGAGCAGACTGAGGAGGCGGGAGGTCAATTAGACAGCATTAGGCAGATTGTTGTCGCTGGCAGCAGTGGACTCGTGCCCACAGATGCCACAGGGAAAGGACAGAAGCTCCAGCCCCTGGGGCACGTGTTGCTGTGAAAAAGTTGCTTATCCTTCAAGTGGGAGAAGTAGCCTAGTATAGCTGTGATTTTGCTCACATCTGTGGAGATGGTACTTAAAAACACAGGCAGACTGGCCTTAACTGAAGCTCATGGACTGCCACCGTCATTCAAGGAGAAAAGAACTTCCCTGCTGTCCTGAGATTGGTTTCTTAAGACTAGCGTCCATTGGTCCTCCTTCTCTTTCTCTCCTTTCTCCTTCCCTCCCTGGATTCATGTTCTGTTGCTGTGGAACAAATTGCCACAAACTTAGCAGCTAAGACAACATGTATTTATTATCTCACAGTTTCTGTGCATCAGAAATGCAGTGGGGGACCTCTGCAGGGCTGCAGTCAAGGTGTAGGCCAGGGTTGAGTTCTCATCTGGAGGCTTGACCAGGGAGGGTTCAAGTGCACTCAGAGTGTTGGCAGAATTTAGTTCCTTGCAGTTATAGGGGGTGAGTCCTGATTACTTGCTGACTGTTGGCTGGAGGCCACTCTCAGCTCCTAGAAGCCCCTCTCAGCTTCCTGCCATGTGGGTCTCCTAACATGGCCGTTTTGATTGACTTCTTCAGTGTCAGCAAGAGAGAAAGTTTTGTGTTTTTTTTAACAGAAAGAACCTTACGTATGTAATGTAACATCATGAGAATTATATTCCATCACCTTCCGTTGGTTAAAAGTCCTAGATTCTGCCACACTCCACAGGAAAGGATTGTACAGGGCTGGAACTCAAGTGACAGGATGCTGGAGGGTCACCCTGAAGTCTGTCCACCACACTCCTTCCCTCCCATCCTCTTCCTCCCACTCTTCTTCATCACTCCTACCAAGCTCTTTTTACTATTTATCTTGTTTAATTTCCTCAGCATCCCTGTGAAGTAGGTGGTAGTCTCCCCATTTTGCAGATGCAGAAACTGAGGCCCAGTGAGTCTTAATAGCCCAGTATCATATGATTTGTGTGCAAGAGAAGTCTAGCCTGGGTGTCTGCTTTTAAAACTTCTCTTCTTTGCTCGGCTGTGTTATGACCCCTCTCAATCCAGAGGCACTGAATGCAATGCGAGGTTCTACCTCCTTTCACTTCAGTGCAGTAAGCAGTGATGGAGCACTGACTGTGTGCCAGCATTGTGCTCCTTGCTGGGAATAGAGGCAAATGTGCAATGCTTGTAACCTTGGAAGAAGGAGTAACATCTTGGCAAAGTTTTCCTGAAAGAGGTGGCTCGCACCTGAGCTCGGTTAGGATCTCTGTCTCAGCAGGGTCATCTCAGCAGGATCACATCCGGCCCCTGTGACTGAGTCTTGGGGCTGTGCAGAGTGTTTCCATGGAGACGCTTCTCTGTTTTCTGCACAGGGAGCAAGAGAGCAAGTAGGAAAGGATAGTACCCAGAAGCCTTGCTCTCATCCCAGCTCCATCCCTCCCAACTGTGGGACCTCTGAAAAATCACTTAACTGCTGCTGCTTCTGTTTCGCCATCTTTAAAATGCATACAGCCATGCCTGCTTTGTCTGCTCTTGTGGCAGTCTTATGAAATGCAAGGATGATATCAAATATGAAGTACATATATTTGGAAACTGTGAAGTGTTCCTGAATAGCACTCGGGAGCCGCTGCCTAGAAAGGTATGTGTAGAAGGATGATGAGGCCTTGGTATCAGTGTCAAACTGTGTCATGATAGATTAGTTACGTCTGTCATGGGCCCAGAAGAGGTGAATGGTAGCTTGTATGTTGTGAGTTTTCTAAACGTGGTGCTACGGAAATGTAAGCTAGCCTGGTTTTTGTTGTTGCTCAGGAGGCTGCTTCCCTGAATCTATTCAGGTGACATAAATCTCCCTAGTCAGTGACCCGCCCTGGGCCTGGAGCTACTAGAGTAAGACTTCAGAGGCTCAAGTTAGTGGCAGTGATTCAGGCTGTGCCTTAGGCCACCAAGTTGCTTTCCGTCAGCCCTGCAGGAGAGACTTGCTCTGGCCAGAGACGCTGAAGTAAGGCCAGATGTCAGCACATGGCTCTCCACCCCTGAGTGTGCCGGGCTCACACGCTCTGCGCTGGGCGTGGGGAACAGAGGCCCAGAAGATTGGTAGCTGAGAAGGCAGCTCAATGTAAGAGACGCCTGCGTGAGTTCTTTCCGAGATTGTCTGTGAACCAGTTGGTGGAGACACCATATGGGTATGTGAACTCTTGGTACTAGTTGAGATAGGATAGTTATCTTTTTGAGCAGTCATTTGTTTGTATCACTCTAGGGGAAAAAGATCCTGATAAACAGGGCTTACTTGTCCCTCCACCAACTCGCAAATCCATGCATGGAGCTTACCACTCAAAATTGTTGAGAGGATTTTTAAATTTTTTGTTATGAACACAGATCTCGTGATGAGGGAGGAGCCATATTTTCTGATCAGGATGCAAAACTCCTGAACAATTGTGCTCTACGTTTAAAGTCCATGCTTTCCCCCACACATGTGACCATGAAAATAAAATGTGAAAAGGTAAATTGGTATGCGTACATGTGCTTAATACATACATAGTATGTGTGCGTATCTACCTATCTGTCTGTCTAAAAATTATCTGGTGACTCCTCCATCTTGTGCTGGACAGAATTCTGGTGGCTACAGTTGTTCTTTGGCCGGTGAGCTCCTACCCATTCTTGAAAGGTCAGTTTTTCTCTGATACCTTTCCTAGCTCCTCCAGGCAGCTGGAGGGACCCCGTGTATCATTCCAGTGGCTGTTGTATTTGGGCCTGAGTCATCTTCCTTTCTGGGTTCACAGTATTTAGCAAGGATTAAGGATAAGAATTTTATTCACTTGCAGCCCCTGCTTCTGCACGTCTGGGTCAAATTGTTTCCAACAGGTGGCCTGGAGGTTCCCCCTCCTCGGCATTTAATATTCTTCTGAACATTCTTCTAAACTGTATGTCACACGCTCCTTTCCAGGATTCTGCTGCGGCTCTTAGCTCTAAGGTTTGGAAGGGACTTTTCAAAGCCCCAATCTGATACGTGAATTGCTTCTTCAAAAGCAGTCAACAGACTGTTAAATATTGTGATAGGCAGCTAACTGCCTCTTCAGGCAACTCGATCTAAAGATGGAGAGTTAGAATCCTTCAAAAGCTCTTCTTTCATTAGGTCAAAATCTGCCCTCTTCGTAATGTCTCCCTACAAGCACTTGTCCTGCCCTCCAGGGCTACAGAGAAAAATCTAATCAGAGACAATGAGAGCATCAAAATAATTGAGGGTGGTCATGGATTATAATCATGGAATGAAATAGGAATGTATAAGTCTATAGGAAAATAGTCTCTACTGATAGAAAAATAGAAAGATAGACATTAGATTCCACATATGAGATCATATGGTATTAAAAAAAAGAAAGATAGATAGAAAATAGAAAGATAGAAAGATAGAAAGATAGAAAGATAGATAGATAGATAGATAGATAGATAGATAGATAGATAGATCAACAGGGAAGAGGGCTTAACTGTACAGGGGAATGCTGACTGATAAATGTAGAGGGAGTTGCAACGATGATGGTTAAGATTACTTAAGGCAAGAATCATCAATGGATGCTGAAATCAGAGAGAAGAAAGTTTGATGAGGAGCAGGCTTTTTGCATGGTCTCAAAGTGTCTCTCCACTGATTACTTATTAGTTCCAAGGGGAAATATAGTAACCACACAGGGGAGAATGCAGACCTTATGGCCAGGTGGTCAAAATTACATCCCTGGCGAGGGACAGATGGATGTCACGTGCTTCCTGACGTGATACCCCGAGAGACCACAACATCACTTATGTTGAATTCCAGTCAGGGATGAAAAACCTGAAACTAATCATGAGGAATCTCAGACAAACCCAAATTGTGGAACTGGCCTGTATTGTTCAAAAATGTCAGTGCCATGAAAGACAAAGGCTGAGAAATTGCTCAGGACTGAAGAGACATGACAACTAAAGGCACTGTGTGATTCTGGGCTGGATCCTGTACTAGGGAATAAAATGCCATAAAGGACATTTTTGTGTCAATTGACAAAATTGGAATTACATCAATGCTAAATTTTTTGCATTTTCTAATTCTACCATTAGATAATGTCTTTGTTCTTTGGAAATACACACTAATTATAAGGGCATATCTATGTAGCCTACACTAAAATGATTCAGGGGGGTGGGGGAAATGTGTCTCTATACAGAGAAAGGGGGAGGGAGGGAGAAAGTGAGAGTGGATGAAGGAATGTAGGAATTCTCTGTATGAGTCCTGTAACTTCTCTGTAGGTTTGAAATTATTTTAAAATAAAAATAAACGAAGGCCCATCAAAATTTGCAGGCAGGGAGATTGTCCCTTTTAAGGGAAAACCTCCTTCTGGACCTGGAGGAGTGCCTTGCGTGATGATTAAGGATCTGTGATGCTGTGAGACCTGACCCGTGTGGTGGGAGGGTGGGAATCAGGGAATTTTCCTATAAGGAATCTGCCTATGAGCCAAGACCTCAAACTTGGAATTAGCTAAGTGAAATGGTCAGGAAGGGCATTCCTGGTGGGGGAAATAGTATGCAAAAAGGCTGGAATGTTGATAGCCAGAGGGTCCACAAGGCAAAATAAGGCAGGCTACCAGGTATAGGGCCATCAATTCTGGGCTTTAGCTAAG
This sequence comes from Hipposideros armiger, assembly GCF_001890085.2. Taxonomy (NCBI): domain Eukaryota; kingdom Metazoa; phylum Chordata; class Mammalia; order Chiroptera; family Hipposideridae; genus Hipposideros; species Hipposideros armiger. The sequence goes on along the minus strand of NW_017731509.1, from coordinate 2,094,483 downwards.
ATCAAAGGCCAGTGGTTGCCGAGTTCATTTTCAGGTTGGGGAGTGACATGATCAAACATGTGACTTGAAAGAAAACCATAAATGCTTTTTAAAGACATTGCTCCTACTTATATCTTCATCTATCCCAGATACCCCTGGAGGTAGGTTTTCTAGACAGTGGGATTATTGGGGGTCCGTAGTTTTCCATCATTGCCTTCTGCCCGTCAGGCAGAAAGGGACCTTTTGCTGCTGCCAAAGTATCCTTCCTTCAGTGACTGAGTGTTGGGTCTCTCTGTGTTCAGCCTCTTATTAGTGTGATTATCTTCTTGAGTCATGAGCTGCCCGAAGTTGGCAGTTGCCTGCCAGCCCATGTCAGTGCCATCTCTGTGAGTTATTAGAAAGGTTTACAAGGGTGAGATAAACAGCATTGGATCAAAAGAGAGAGACAGGCCTCCCTCCTCATGGGTATGTTGCTGTCACTCAGAGAGGATGCCAGTACGGGTTGGATTGAGGGAAGGAGAGAAGGGGCAGGAGAAAGGGAAGAAAGAGGAGAGAGGGAAGGAGGGAAACAAGATGTACAAGAGAGGATTGGAGAGGAGGAAGCCAAGACAGAGATTTCTCATTAGAGGGGCAAAGAGCTGATAGCTTATTTTCTGCCACCATTTGGGCTGGCTCTGAGCACACCCAGGAACTTCAGACATGCAGGACTGTACCTTCTCTCCTTGATGACCTACTGCCATTGCATGCAGGGCTGCCAGCTGCCCTGCACATGCATAGATGCCATGTGAAATTCATGGGCTGGTGAAATGCTCTGAACTTATCAGAGGAAGTCTTGGGACAAGTAATGAGCCTGATGCCACTCTTCTTACTTAAAAAATGCACAAATGCTTTCCCCTTACTAACGTCACCTTGTGTGCAGACAAGTTACTATTGTACATTAATGGGCTAAGAATGTCTCGAACATGCTGGAATAAATAAATTACCATAGGCACTTAGGGGTTCTGGCTGTAATCACCGTTGAGGACTTTAGGGACAAAATGCCTTTGCATCTGGTTATCTGCTGTGGGGCTGTAGCCCAAGACCCCCTACCCCGAGTTAATACATTTGGATCTGTAGACGAAGCTTTCCTTACCAGCAGAATCAGAACTGCTATCATCGCTCTAAGTATTTATGACAACCATAGACATTCCTGAGAATTTAAGTAAAGGAGAAGTATTTAAATTACATGAAATTGAAAACAAGGAGGTCTAAGATTCATTTTGGATTTTTATTAAGCATTTATTTTGCATTTGGGCTTAGCCACTTGATTTTTATCTTTCCATATAATCTATAGTGTGCTCATAAGTAGGCTCCATGACACTGGTTTATTTTGAATGTTGTAAATGGCGGTGTTTGGCTTAGATGAGCCATGATATTTGAATTCTAGGAGCACCTGATGATGGTTTAGATGACAGATCATGAAAAGGAATTAAAGGAGTAATTAGACCAAGACTTAAGGTTTCATTTATCCAGATGGTATATAAAGAATCTTTAAAATTATTTCTTAAGGTCACGGTTATGCATCCTTCACTTTAATGAGCACTAACAACCTAATGCTGACTTGGGTATTGATCAGAATTTAATGCCTTACAACCTCGTCCCAGGACCCGGGATTGGGAGGAAGCTGATAAAGGCATCACAGAGGAGGCAAGTCCTTAGTTCTTTATTATGGGATCCTGGCTGAGTTTCCGGGCTTCACTCAGATGGAGGCATCCAAAGAGGAAATTTTATATATTTTCCATAGATAAGACTTTATATATATTATTGGGTTAATAATAGATACCATTCATAGAACACTTGCTGTGTGCTAGGCACTATGCTAAGCATCATATCATCTATTTCTCATAGCTCCTTCTGTGAAGTAGGTAGCATCAGTTCCATCTTACAGATGAGGAAACTGAGGCCCAGAGATATTGATTGACATGGCTAAGATCACACAGTTAAACTGTAGAGCTGAGGTTCAGATCGGGGTTTCCTTGCAACCCAAAGCCAGTATCCTAACCTGTACATATAGTGCCTTTTTTGTGTGGCTGCGGTTGCAAACTTAACCATAGATGTCTTGGGCTATGTCTTGCAGGGATTCCTCTATACTTCACCATGGGAGGCTGGGCCTGTCTTCCCTATTATTGTTATTTAATTTTTACTTAATTCAGTGCACCCTCTTTTCTTTCACATCTCTTAGTACGCAGGTTCTATTATGACTTCAAGAGTGTCCCAGATCTAATTAGGACTTACTGTGTGACCTTGGAGGAGCCATTCTTAAGTCGCACGCTCTCATTTTCTCTGTTTGCTACCACTTGGGAATAGGATTATTAGTAATCCTATTAGTATAAAGCAATATTTGTATTTCTGGCTAAAGATGGGGTGAGATGTTATCAAATGTACCTTTTGTCCCCTGGAGCTGAGTTGTAAGTAGACTGATCCACTCTGAACCATCTCATCTTTTGGGGGGAGGTTATAGTTGCCTGTCTCAGAGCCTAAAAGCACAATCACAACTCAGCCTGCTTCCCAGCCTCCAATATTGCCATGATGTCCCATCCCTCCAAGAGTGTCGTCGATGCAGTTGTCTCTGCTTTAGATGATGACGACCTTGCCCCAGCTGTCCCTGGAGGACGGCAGCTCGATGAGTAAGTCCTGAAGCTTGCTAGATGCGTCTCAGCATTTCACATGCCAGTGCTGATTGGACAAACCCTGGCCTGGGCCTTAGGACTTGGTTGGCCTCAAGGGTCCTGGACATCACGACTCAACGTGTCCGTGGTGGTTATGTATTTTACTGACTTGTGCTTCCTTTTTCAGCAAATGAAAAGATTGAAGACATCAATGGCTGTCCGAAGAACAGATCGCAAATGGTAAGTGGTACACGGCGAGAGAGTGTTGCTGTTATGTTAGCCCTGCCTCGAAATGGTATTGACCACCTTGAAAACATTCACACCACCAGCTTTGCTCTAGGGATTATATTAAACTAACAGTCATTTCCAAGTAGCTGTGGTCTGCTCTTCTGACATTTGTTGGCATTTACTAAAAAACGGCTGTGATTTTTATGTAGATGGTGAGACAGCGAAAACGAAGTATGGTCCTTGCTCTTAGAAACAAATTATGCAAAACCGGTGTGAACATACACTTGTTTAGAACTTGGACGGTTACGACATGTTGTGCTTCTTCAGAGACGCACGGCAATTTCTGTTTGTATATGGAGCCAAGGCACAGATGAAGTGATGGCATCTTATTACTCAGAAATCGGGGCATGTGGTCTGATTGCCTTTAAATGTTAGAATGATGTGAAACCAGAGCTGTGACTAGAAGTATGAAATGTATTATCATATCCAGGCCATTCTCAGCATAACCTTGACAAGTGCTATTCTCTCTGCTGTGATGTGCTTAAGCTCTGATATTTTTTTTTAATCTTAAAATTTGTTTTTTCTTGTTGCATGTTCTGCATACAACCTTTGAATTAGAATTGATGATCACTGTTGAGTTCAGAAAACATTAAATCATGATGGTTGGAGTGCTTAGCTTTTCCCTTTAAAAGGCTTTTCGAATGTGAATATTTACACAAATAATGTATATTATCAGAGTCTATTAAGATGATGCTAGTACCTGTTTAAAATATGAAGGCAATTTGACAACATTTTTTCTGCATATTAATTTTCTTCCAAAAATCTAAAAAAAAAAACACTCCATACTTTGTGTTTCTAACCTCACCACACTCCATTTCAGCAGGCACAATTTGATAGCCTCATTCCTGAGCACACCAAAGTGACTGGATTCCTTGGGTTAACTGTTTAATTTTCTGAATCCCTTGTTATCCCAGTGAGTTGGACAGATAGGCTTTCCAGTCAACTTTTTTTTCATGCACAGAAAAATTTTTATTATTAAGAGGAGTGAGTGTGTGTGGGTGGTGGTGGCGGGGGGAAGTCATTTTTCAGTTTACATTCTGAAACAAGTTTCTCTTTTTTATCGTTCCACTGGAGATTGCTTTCTTTTTGTTTGATCCAGAGAGCAACCACTCCTTGCATAGGAAAGTCCCCATGGAGACATCTCATGGCTGCTTTGACTTTTGGAAAAGCTTGGATGCTATTTTTTGCCAGAGCTACTGCAGCTGTCCAGTGTATTAATAATTGAGAAAATTTGGAAGATAGAAGACTTAATTTTAGTGCAAGTATTTTACACATGCAGTCATACCTTCACATGAAAGAGAGGCTGTATTTCCCGCTGAGATAAATATCTGCACATTTGTCCAGCCCGTTATATATGCATATGTAGAACTGACATTTGAAGGTAATTAACCTTTTATTCCATTTGGCACATTTGTATTTTCCAAACCTTCTATTGGAGGCGTTTCTTGTTAAAAGTCCATGTTCAAGGTTATAAAATAAGATCATCACCTCGGGTTCTTCTGTGCAAATTTAGTTCTATATGTAAATGTGTCATTTATAAATACTACCATACCACCAATGCAATTTTATGGTTTCTCCACAACTCTTTCAGCTATGGAAGAACTGTTTTTTGTTGTTGGGGTTTGTTGTTTTTGGTTTTCTCCCCCCATGGACTGTTTTTTTTTTAGAACATAAGACTATGAAATCCTATAATTGTCTGTGATAATTAGTTCCAGTTTAGGGGCGGGGAGGCAGCCCTGGATGGTCTGGTGGTAAATGCAGCAGAGGATATAGTTTAGCATACAGGATGTGAGTCCCGGAAAATGTAAGAACCTCCGCCACAGTCATTCCACTCTCCCATAAACGAGAAAGACGATAAGGACAACGGGGCCATTGTCTTTCCCCCCATATTACATAACAGTGATATTCATAAGGGAGAGCTCGCCTAGGGCACATGGGAAGTTCTCATAGACAAGCACGGGTGTTGTTCTGGCTGATACGACACCTGTGTGTGCGCATGTGAGCATGTAGTGTTAAAGCATTTCTACTCATCAGAAGCATCATTTGGGAATATGGCATAGTAGGTGGGCCACCATTTCTAGATTTCTAGAAGGTTCACTTCCCAATTAGGCCTTGTTTAGTGCAGCTAATGATAAAGATTTGTTGATGCTTGCTAAATAGTGCCTGTTTGGAGGAGACTAGAGGGGAAAGTATATGGATGGCGTCATGTTGGCAAAAGGAGGATGACACACAATGAATTGAGAAGTGGGGAGTGTACCAGTTGGGAGGGTAACTGTGACTCCCTTGAAAATAATCGGCACAGAGTTAATGTTCTCATTCCCTAAGAATACAGAGCATTTTCAGGGGCGTTTCATAATGGAGCCAAAGAAAAGCACTTTTATTTCACAGCAGGAGGAATGGGTGCTATTTCAGTTTTCAAGGGACAAATTTGTTTCATCAGCGAGTCAGTGGATAGAAACATGAGTTTTATTTTGTGTGTAGAAGGCATAAGCTCATCAGCTCTTTCCCTGGAAGAGGTGAAGAGGGTACCTCTTCCTCTCACCTGCTCATTTGCCCTCCTCCTCTTGACCCACCAGGCTCCCCCTGAGCTCCATTCCCCTCTCTGACTTCTGCACCCCAGGTTCTACTTCAAGTCCTACGCTCTCCCCAGAGGTGGGGAAGTGAAAGCAGACACCTGTGGCATATGGACTAAAGAGTTCCAGGGTCTTTGGTGCACAAACATTATGGGTGTGGCATCGCATACTTTTAGCCATTCAGTTGGCAAACGTTCACAGAGTGCCAGCTAATGCAAGGCACTGGGCTAGGTCATGTGAATACCCAAGTGCACACGGTGTGACCGGAGAACAATAGAACAGACATCTGTGCATGGCACGGTGGGGGCCCATTCCTCCCCAGGCAAGGAAGCAAGAGGTTTCATTCACCACAGGGGAGTGATGGGTGGAAGAGGATTCCTGTTTCTAGAGAATCTGTTTACCTGAGGATGTCAGGGACCCTGCAGAAGGAGGTTTTGCAACATTGATCTCCCCATTTGATCCTGCCCAACTGCTGTAAGCTGTGTCTGTGAGATGCTTCTGGCCTTTCAGTAATGTCAACCATTTGCCCTGTGGTATTCGAGGTGAGGGCTGAGGCGTGGAAGAGCCCAGAGTATGACAGAACCCCTAGGCATGGTGGTCTTTTCAGACCTGGGACAAGTCTTCTGCATTCATCATCACTCCTCAGATTGCCACAGCTCACAGAGCAACCCCCACCAGACCCAGGAGTAAAGTTTCCTAAAGGAAAAGAACAACCATGGTCATCAACTCCTGTGGATGGAAGTGGAACCATGGGGCCTGGAAGATGAGAATGCTACCTGGTGGGAAATGGTGGTTAATATTTTTAATGTGAGCACTGACATACCTCCACACAGTGCTTTCAGGTTTACAAGTGATTTGACTCAGGAGCACACTGGATCCTCCGGACTCTGCTGTGGGCCAGCATTACACTCCCCCGTTTTGAGGTGAGGAGACTGGGGTGCCAGGCAGTCAATGGCTGCTCCCCAGGAAGAGGCAGAGCTAGGACCATCTGCATCTGTGGCTTTCGGCGCCCGTCTCTTGGCTCTTGTAAGATGGGACTGTGACCGTGACCAAAATGCAGAGGCACAGCAGTGACTTCCCTTTCCCCGGCCAGTTTGGTCTCAGCTTATGTTGGAGTCCTTTGCCCTGTTTTAGTCTGACCTAGATATTTTGGGGGCCAAATCCTTGGAGATGGAGCTGTAGAAACAACACTCCCCTCTCCTGACCCCTCGCCCCCACCAAATCAGTCCATTTGGCCCTTAAATAAGTTTGTGTATGTGCGTCAGAGCTGGTTGAATGTTTTGTCTGTTTAGCATTGCCATGGCAACCTAGGGGCATCGTTTTGGCTTTCAAGTGGTGTGTTCAGCAGAGTTCTGTGTTAGTTTGGAAGGAGAAAGACTGCTTGGAGCTCAGCCAGCGGGCACAGGGGCGGCCCCTGCCTCACTCCCTAAACCCACTGTGCTCCAAGAAGACTTGGCTCACTTTGGAGCCTAGGGATGGCCACTGCAGGGGGCGGGTTTCTTGTTTAATCACTGTTTTCAGCGGGTTGGCTTTCTGTGGCTGATTAGGAGAGGTGCAAAGTTAGCAAGGCCTGCTGGTCCTTTTCAGTGAAAAGCCCTAGGCCTGTTTTCCCCTCTGGCTGGCTGATCTCAGGCCTGGGGTCGTCCGGGGCCTCCCAGCACGGCCCACATGCCCCTTCCTGGGCTCAGGGCGTCATGCCTTCTTCCCTTAGTACATCTAGACTGAGGGCCAGCCTGGACTTGTGAACCAGACAGGCCAAGTTGAAGTTCCTTCTCTGCTATTCTGTGGCCTTGAGCTAATGATTTAACCTTTTGAAGCCTCTATTTCCTGTTCTATAAAGTAGCATTGATAGTACTATATACCTTATAAAGTTTTTATGAGGACTAATAAGGTAATGAAAGTGAGTTTGGATAATAATTACAATGATAACACGTAACCTTGCCTTGTGCCAGGTGCCATTCTAAGTGCTTGATAAACACCCTCTCAGTTCATCCTCCCAACTGCCCTTTGAGGTAGGTGACTTTGTTATCGCCATTCTCCTGGCATATGGTCAGCACTTGATGCATGGCCGTTTCTGTGGTGATGATGGTCAGTTTTAGTAATCATTCATGTGTTTGGGGACATGCAACCTTTTGGAAATCCAAGAAAAGTTACCAGCCCTCTCCTCCCCCCGGGATTTTGCATACAGTGGAGCCGATTGTGGATTCCAGAGCGGGCCCATGTGCCCCCTGGGGCTCCATAGACCCCAGGTTCAGTGCTCCTGATACTTAGGGCACAACTCTGCTCCTTACACTGGCCTTTCAGGAACCCCTGTAGAAAATGCCAGCACCTGAGTTTGCAAGGTAATAGGAACTTGCACTTAGGCACAGAGAAGGACAGGGTTGTGGTTTGCAAACTTCTATTCCATGAACAGAGGCCCCCTCCTTTCCCGTTACCCGGAGTAAAAGCATATGTGGAACCCCATATGTGAAAGTGGTAAAAGCTGAGTTGCTCTTATGAGCCGGACTACCGGACCCAGGCAGGGCCACCTTAGCCTTCCCTTTGCCCTGCCCTTTCCTCTCCCCACTGTCACAGCTGCCCTTGAAGCCCCCCTTTCAGAAGGCCAGCACCTGGAAGCACAGTGTGACGAAGCCTAGGAAGAAAATGGAGGCACCGGCCCTCAGACGGAGGCATCAGCTGCCAGCCCTGCTCCTGGACCCAGCCCGCCTTTCTCTGGTCCTGTCTCCTCTATGAAAAGAGACAGTCAGACTACGTCTTCTTTTTCACCTCTGACGTCTGCACGCTGCAAGGCTTCATGGATAGGAGCACGGGCTCTGAGGGCCAACTGCTTGTGACCAAGGGCCTGTTAAGAGTTTTACCTAATTATTAGTTATTCCTCAAAACCATCCTATGAAGTAGGTGCAATTATTGTCTATATTTTGCACACGGAGACTGAGGCTTTAAAAGGTTACTTTTTACCCCAGATTACTCATCTAAGAGGCAGAGCTGGAGCTTGAGCCCAAGTCTCTTCAGTTTAAGAGCCTGTGGTGTTCACGTGTGTGTAAAATAAGAATAATCCTCACCTTACCAATCCCTGTTCTCCTTACTTTTCATTTGTGGATACAGCAGAACCAGCTGGTTTTAGCTGGGAGTTAGCAAGAGTGGTGTGTGTGTGTGGGGGGATTAAGTATTTCTGGAAAGGGCCTGGGTTGACCTGTTGATGGCAACTCAAGAAACAGGGGCAGGTGGCCCCTCGCAAAAGGCAGCCTCTTGAGATGGCCTTGAAGAGCCCTGGTGCCAGGTGCTTCTGACTGTTCTCACAGAGCTTCTTGGGCCAAGGGAAAGCCATCGGCAGCAGGATTGGGTTTCTGGGACCAGTGACCTTGAGCCATCCCAGCAGCTGCCAGAAGCTGGCCACATGCCTGGGGAGTGTCTGAGATCCTTGGGCAGCTGAGTTGCCTCTGCCCTGGGTCCCTGGGCCTATTTTTACACAGCCCTCAGAGTGTACATATGTTACAGAACCAAGAAGGAATGAAGGAAAATCCACAGGCCACCTAGAATTTAAAGCAAAGTGGAAAGTGCCCAGGGCCAAGATCAGCAGAAAGCATTCACTACTTCCTACTCAAGGTGGCACAGCCACTGTCACTGCTTATGTTTAGGGCAAAATTCTCTTTCAAAGATGGCAACAACCTCCACGTCTGTCGCTCTGTCTCTTTGGCCACACCTCTGTTTAACACCATCATCGGCTCCCCATTTCCCTCTCCAGACTCTTGAGCACTCAATAGAAGAGCCTTCACGATCTGGTTACTGTCGCTTCCTGGGACTCGGCCTCTTAGATCCTGCACACCAGACATACTGGAACTTGGAGTGCCCCAAGGAGGCCGTGTACTCTCATGCCTGTGTACTTGGATGCATGCTATCTAGTCTGCTGGGAAGACCTTCTGATTGTCCCCCCTAGCTAATGTGACCTTTAAACATTTAGGTCAGTTGTTACCTCAAGTAGTTGAGATAATTAGGTGCCTGCTGTCTTTTGTGTCCCCAGGTGTCCCGTACCTGCATTTCTCATAACACACTGTGTGGTTGTCTGTTGACTTACATTCTTGAAGGAAATGCCGTGTCTTTCATCTGATGTCCTAAGTAAGCCTTTATCACTTACATGACTGGCTTATAGTAGGTGTTTAGTAAATATTGGATGGATGGTTGGATGGTTGGATGGATGGATGGATGGATGGATGGATGGATGGATGGATGGATGGACAGACAGACACATGAACAGATGGTAGGTGGAAAGACCAGGGAAGGGAGGGAGTTGGCCTTGGACTTGTCCATGTGGCTACAGGACTGTAACATACCATTATTTTTGTATCATTATTTACAGCTGAGAATGATTTGAGCACTGGGTATTAACTTGGAATTTCTGTATGGGATTAAGAAATGGATATTTGGCTCTATTCTGGAAGTATCTTTCCTTTTCTTAATTCCTTTCTTCCTTGGTTTATCCAGAGGATCCAAATAGGACAGTGAAGTTAATTTTTAGTTTATTGCATTCTTTTATGTTGCTTGAGGTAAGCATTTTTAGGTATCTTTATAACTACCAGAGATTATTCATATTGATAATATAGTAAGGCACTGTTCTAAGTGTTTTACATGTTTTAACTCATTTTATTTTCATAACCCTATGGAATGAGAAATATATTTTGTTCACTCCATTAAAGGGTATTGAGAAATTGGACCCTGAAGTCTTTGCTGCGCTCTGCTGGGGTTAACCGTGAGTCAGGTTAGAGAACCTCTTATCCTTTATCATGTTGTAGAGCCTAGGGTTATGCCTTTGTCCCTGATTCTGTCAGCATTTTTATATAATAATAATAATAATAATAGCAAACACTTATCATATACAGCTATAGCTGGGTACTGTTTTAGACATTTTATCTGTATTAACTGATTTTATCGTCATAAAATCCTATGAGAGCAGATATCATTATTACTCCCCTTTTATAGATGAGGAAACTGAAGCAGAGAGGTTGAGTAACTTGCCTGAAGTCACACAGCTAATATGTGACAAGCTATGGTTTAAACCCTGGAAGACTGGCTCTAGCTTCCATTCCCTTAACTGTTATGCTGTTCTATGTATAAGGCAATCTATTGAAGAAGGAAAAATTGCTGTGACGTGGAGGTACAAAAATTACGTTTGTTATCCTAGCCCCTCATATAGGTATGGGCTGAGCCTTGGGGCAGTTCATTCCATCATGGGAAGGAGATTTGGGATGAAGAATAAGCATGGGCTCTGGAATCTGTCAGACCTGGGTCTCACCGACTAGGAATGTGTGCTGGGCAAGTGACTAAATCTGGGAGTCTTTTCCTCTCAGCTGTAAGAGGGGATGATAGAAGCGACCTCCTAGGGTTGTTGGAGGTATGAATGAGACAGCTTCAAAAGCTCCTGGCATCCTCCTAGCTCATAATGAGTGACCATTATATCGTCATTCTCTTCTCTGCTTATCAATCACATTTATCCTAGCGCTTAATTTGTGCATTAAAACTTTTTTTCATACTCAAAAAGTAGGCAATCAGTGGGGTAGGCTAAACAATGTGCCCCCCCCCCAGGATGTTCACCTCCTAATCCCCACAGGGAACCGGTGAACGTTACTTTACATGACAACAGAGACTTTGCTGATGTAATTAAGCATTTTGAGATGGGAAGATTATCCTGGATTATCTGGGTGGACTCAATGTGATCACCAAGATACTTGTAAGAGGGCGTCAGGAGGGTGAGAGAGAGATAATCATGGAAGCAGTCAGAGGGAGAGAGTGGAGAGGGGGAGAGAAGGAGAGGAGAGAGAGACGGGGAGAAAGAAAGAGTGCAAGATTGAGAGTGGGAGAGATTGGAATTCAGCTGGATTTGAAGCTAGAGCAAGGGGCCACAAACCAAGGTAATGCAGGTGGCCTCTAGAAGCTGGAAAAGACAAGGAAACGAGTCTCCCCTGGAGCCTCCGGAAGGGGTGCAGCCTGCTGACATCTTGATTTGAGCCCAGTGAAACATTGTGGACTCACGACCTCCAGAACTGTAAGATGATAAATGCACATTGTTTTAAGCCACTAAGCTTGTGATATTTTGTTACAGCAGCAATAGGAAACTAATATGGTCTGGGAGTCAAGCAAAGTAGCTCTTACTGTATACAGATGGTGAGCGATTTGGGTTCATAGCAGAGGCTCGTCTTGCGATGACGACTGTGAGCCCTGTGGGTTTCGGAACTGACTGCCAGTTGCCTCGGTTGTTAGAACCTTCAGAATAGAGTGCTCCACATCTGTGCCTTCAAAGCAGGTCATTGTAGGGAAGCGTGAGGGAGGACACGCCCACATTTCGTTTCCAGCCCTGAGCCACCTCAGATACTGAGCTGACCGGTGAGTGACAAGTGCCATTTCATCTGGAAGTTAGAAGTGAATGTCAGGTATGCCTGATCGTTTTGCGAATGTAAACTCACAAGTAGGTACTGTGTTCCCTAGTAATGTGTGTTTGCCTTGTAATTAATATGACATTTAAGCAAATTTTATGAGAGATTGATCATATTTTGTATGCTGTTTAATAACATCAGAGCTTTGTAATACATACAGTGTGTTTTTCATCTCTTTTGATTCAATAAAAATTTCCATATACCTAGACCTGGCATGGTGCTAGGCACATTGGAAGTGCTCAGCTAACATTTCTTGGGTGAATGAGCTGAACAATTAATGGTCCAACCATCCAGGAGCTTCCTAGAGAGCGGGGGTGATGTTACATATCAAATTGTGATGTCAAATGCACAGTGTACTTTTAAATGCTGTAAAGAAACCTGAATCGCCCTAAGCCAGGAAGTTCTCTCATACTTGGTCTCTTCTCTCACAATTTTATATTTTAATTTAGTCACAAAGGTGTATGGCAAAGACACCAAAATAACAGGTTGTTTTCATTAATAAGGCAAGTGATGTTTGGTTTGGCACAGCTTCCTCCTGTGGTGCTTCTCTAGCGTGAGGGCACCAGATGACCTGGGGAGCTTGTTAAAACAGATGGCTGCGCCCCACCTGCCGAGTTTGTTCTGTAAGTCAGGGGAGGAGCCGGAGAATTTTCATGTTTTGCGAGCTCTTGGGGGATGGGGATGCTGTTGGTCTGGTGACCACAACTTTGCCAATCATTGTTGTCTTAGAGTCGACTAAAAAAAAGCCACTTTGGGGATATGCCTGTGCAAACATGTATGTAAACATACATTCATTTGCAGAGTTATTTAAACTTCTTTTTTTATTTAGCAGTATCTCTAAAGGGCTTGTTTAAGTTGAACTCTTTTTGAATGAGCCCATCAGGTTGCTCTTTTGGGCAGGTTACAATGCTTTAGACCCCCTCTTGTCTGAGAACTGTCTTCAAGTGCTAAGTTCATAGGATCTGAATTGTGCATGGGCCAGAGTCTCAGAGTTTCCACGTGGCTTCTCTACCCATTCCAGCTCACTTAACCTCTGTGACCCTTGGATTCCTCCACTGCAAAATGGAAGTGATAGTCCTTTCACACATGGTACTTAACTGCCTGTATCCCACTAGACATTCGCTTCTTTGAGGGTGGGCCCACATCTGCCCAGACCACCAGGCACCTGGTAGATGCTCAGTGAATATTTACTGAAGAAGTTCCCATTACACATACCTTGGGACTGAGGTGTTATAAGTGGCAGCATGGTGCTCAATAAGGTTAAAGAACTTAGCAAGTGTGAGGATGGACAAGGGGAGAAGAGCTACAAATCTTCTTGAACTGAAAGAGAACTTGGATGGCGGTTTATCACCATGTAGATTGTAGCTTAATATCTAAGCCATCTGGGTCTCGTGCTGGGACCTACCTCCCTGCATATGTCTTCATGGAGTTCTTATGCTTCAGCCTAGCATCAAAGGGGTGTCTTTTGTGTGTTTATTTTTGTTATTTGATTTTTCCGTGAAAGAGAACTTAGCAAGGAATCCCTGTTTGCACTTGGTTAAGGCACAGTTAGCCTACAGCGTCTGGGTGTTGGAAGCCGGTGGGGAAGTGAGTGCCGCTCGCTTAAGCAGAGGATAGACAGACAACTATGGGCCAACAAGCTGAGCTCAGGTCCCAGAAGAGCTTTTAGAACAAAAACAGGAGCTGAACAGATGCCAATGGTTAGAAGAAAATCAATATACCTCATAAAAATTGATCTCCCAGCTTTTTAAAGAAAAGATCTCATAGTCGGGCAATACTGGGCTGTCACTCCCCAGGCAAAAGTTGGTGAAAACTGGGAAACAGCTGCCCTTTTCGGTAGGCGTGGGCTGCATTTGTCACACTCCCTACCATTCCCTCTCTTCTTATACATAACCAGCCGATTGTACTCATTTGTTACCTGCCTGCCCCCCCCCCAGCCCCAGCCCCCAACACACACATTTGAGGTTTTTCAGCTCCAAACTACAGTATTCTTATAAGTACTTGAACTTCCTCAGGAATGTGAAGCACTGTCCTGGTGGTTTGAAAGATCCCTGTTCTGGGAGCATTTTGACTTTGAAAGAGTCCCTATAAGTGTTTATATGGCTTTAAATAATTCCCACACCTGGATATTTAACACTTTAAAAGAACACAAATATCTTTCACAAAACATGTCCAAAAGGATGTGGGATAAGCTACTCCTTCTTCTGTGAAGTGTCCTTTTGATGTAAAGATTGGATTTGGTTTCCAGGGATTGACCACTTGCTTGTCACACTGCGGAAGGCTAGGGCAGGGAAAGTGACCAGAGTGGTCGAGAGTAACAGTGAAGTTCTTGCTGTTTGGTTGTTAATGCTCCATGTTTATAGAGGGTTGTAGTTTTAAAATACTTCGTGTTAAGTTTTCAAATTCCAACTGTGCCATTTAACAACTGCGATTTTAGGAAGACACTTAAACACTCTGTGCCTCCAATTCCCCATCTGGTAAGTGCTGATAATATCTACCTTATCTAGTAGTGAAAATACACTGAAATAATAATGTATGGAAGAGAACTCACCCCAGTGCTTCGTGTTTTTTAAGAGGATCAAATACTGGCTTCTTGTGAAGCCTCTATAAGGCTTTCAAGAAAGGGACCATTGCCCCCATTTTACTGAAAAGAAAACTGAGGCTCAGGGAAGTTAACTACCTGAGGATATTCAGGAAGTCTTGAGAGATCCACAGTTCCCCAGACTTCACCTCTGGTCCTGTGAAGGCTTCATTTCCCTCTCCCCCGTTAAAATTTCCTCTTAGTAGTGGCTTCGATCACAATGCAAATAGCAACACTTTGATATGAGCTGACTTTTCCTGTGGAGGAGACTGGATGGACAAGAGGGCTTCCCACATTGCCGTGAACGTGGTAGCAGTCACGTGGAGTTGGATGGGGTGGCAGAACCAGACCAAAATCGCATTTTTCTTGCCCTTCCCTCTGAAGGAACAGGAAGGCGAGAGAAAGGCGTGAGACCTGGTTTCATTCACTGCTGTGAAGCAGGACCAGTGCTTACCTTTCATGGGCGGTTTTGAGATGTGAATTAACTTGGAATTAAAGGCTTTCTCTGGGCCCCTTCCTGCTTCTTTAAGGGGACCATGCAAAAGAAACCCTAACTAAAGCAAAGGGCCTTTTGGAGGTTAGCTTGTGGAGGAGAGGTTTCTTTTGACTTGATCTTTTTCTCTGTTTATCATCAGTCTTGTGAGACTCCTTTGAGAGAAACTTGCAGAGATTTTATTCTGCGTTTCAGAATTTACTGATGCTTTGTTTATAAATGACTGTAAAATGCTCTATTTTTATGATCACCCAGCAGTTTCATTTTAGCCTTTAGGGGGAGGGTGTCTTCCTAATACATTGATATATAGGTAGAACCTTATGACATGGCTGATGTTTAACCATTTTTTTTTACTCACAAAAAATACAGTGTTATCTTATTCAACTAAAGACAAGGACAGAAATAGTAACAGAGATTAGCGTTATATGACAAGTTAAAAATTCTCACTATTTCTTCGCAAGTGCGTTAGGTATCTTGTAGCCTGTAATAGAGACCTTCTTTGTCTAGTTTGTTCTTTTCCGATGGGCTGTGACCATGCCTCTGACACTCTGGCTGGGCGGTCAGCGGAGTTGAGAATTATTTTAATATTAACAGTGTTCTTAATTGTTTTAACCTTGTATAATTTCTGATGGGCCTATAGCTCTGCCTTGATCACAGATTTTAGAATTTGAAACAATTGACCACATCTGGTTTCTTGGTATAAATTATTTTGTACACTCCTTGCCAAATCGCCCCAATTATATGTTAATGATCACCGGTGGTCTAAAATTCAGGCTCGGCTCTTTAGCCATACATACTACAAACAGCTTTTGAAATAAAAAAAAAAAAAACTAGATAAAAGTAATGTATGTGAAAGGGCCTAGTATTGTGTCTGGCATACCATAATCCCCTACTCATTGCTCTGCACATCTGGAATTGGAGTGGGAAGAGAAGGGCGATTTTTGACGTCTCCTGCAGAAGTGAACACTACAGGGTGCTATCTGCAGGCAGAGGGTAACAGAGCAGCCACCTTCATCCCAGCTGTCACCACAGTGTGAGAGGGAAGGCTTGGCAGGCTTCAGAATTGAGTACCGAAGCATTCCAGGTTATCTGCTTGGCTTGGTTTCCCTGGTAATTAATGCTGCCAGGGTGGTCGTGCACTTCCGTACCTGCTATCCTTGGAATTTCAGGGTTGGAAATCCACGGATTGACCCCTTCTGAGCAACACAGAAGAATCCTAAGCTGCAGACATTAGCAAATTGGTTGAGCCACAAAACAATTGCACAGGCCAGCGTGAGGGGTCTAATCCTCAGGCTGCTGAGCAAGTCTAACTCTTGGCCTCATCTACAAATTACCCCATCACCTTGTTCTTATACATGTATTTGTTTTGTGGGTAAAATGAAATTTTCTTGGGGTTCTTTCCAAAATTGAGGATTTGCTGCACTCTGGGGGCATATCAATGATCTGCCATTTTGTTTTTATTTTGCATGTACATTATATTCTGTCTCTTGATGACTTTGGGGTGACTTATGGGTTTCAGCATGAACATGTGGCAAAGATTCAGAAAGAACCCAGACCTTCTAAAAAGAGCATAGTGAGTCAGTGTCAGGCTTTTACGTAGGTGAGTTGATGGGTGTAAGTTAGTGCTTATTGTGTTGGTGAGCTGTTCAGTGGAGTGATGTTTGCTTACAGTGTGCTCCTGCCCAGGGCGTCTGCTGCATGAGGGAAGGACCACACTGTTTTGTCACCACTGTTTTTCCTTCCCCTAGAGCCCATAACTCAGTCACTGTTTTTCAGGGAATGAATGAGGCTACCAAGTTCTAGTTAGTTCCCAGGTAACATTCGCAACAAGTGTCACTCTTCTTCCTTTGGTTCAAGAGGTGGCCATGTGTTTGTGATTCAGGAAGGAGTTACAGTTTTCTTGTGAAAGTTGGAATCTGAGTTTGTACCCTTCTCTATACGTAAAGCTGAAGTTTAAATATATATATATATATATATATATAAATAAATATATGGTATGATTCTTCTTAACAAAACTATTTGTCTAAGTTTTTAGGGTTTCTCATATAACTTAGTAGAGGAAACTGACCAGAAAGCTTTTGGACAGAAAGTGCTGATTCTGACAGAGTCAAAATGAATTCTAGCTACAAGGAACCCATTCCTAGAGAGGCTATACTGTTATTTAATTTAGCAAGTTTCAGAGTGTCACAGCTCCAAAATGATCTTTGACTTTCCGGAGAGGCCATTATGAATATCTAATATTCTGCCATTATGACAGAAGGAATTGGGCAAGGAAAGAGCCTTTCTAAAGCTCTGACTATGTTCCTTTACATATGTCACCCCCTCTACTCCTCAGCAAGTCTAGGAGGTAGTTATCAGTATTCCTATGTTGCAGATGAATTTGAGGCTTGAAGCAGTTAATAATTTTCCTAGGGTCTTGTGGATGATCTGTAAGGGAACAAGAATTCAATGTGGAGTCCAAAGTCTGTATTCTTTCAATGGATAATGTCACCTAATAATTGTGATGGAATACAAGTACCACTGGGAAGAGGTAACATGTGGGAAGCTAGTAGCAATTTCTTATGCCTTGGTGTGAATTAATCAGTGTCTTTTCAAGAGAGGGCTTGGCGAGGGGCAGGTACGACATCAGGTGATGGAGAGGGCTCAGAGTCCTGAATAGCTGGGCTTGAGAGGCAAGCCAGGAGGAGGGAAGGGAAGGGAAGGCAGCCCAAATAAGCTGGTCTCATTCTTTGTTTTGCCAGGAGCTGACCCCAGAGACAGCTTTGGGCATGTCATGGCTTTGTGAATGTTCACATCAAAAATGACAACACAGTAACAAAAACTGCCAGTTATTGCACCCTTGCTTAGCACCACACATATATCCTCTCATATGGTGACAACCACCACCTTGTTCATTAGGTGTTCTAATTCTCATTTTACAGATCAGGCCACTGAGTAACTTGCTGATCATAATTTAACAAATGGCAGAAGCAGGATCTGAACCCACATTTGTCTGACCTCAAAGCCTGTGTTATGTCCTCGAAATCTCACTCCTTAGCCCTATCCACTGCCCTTTAGCGTTTGTGTTCAGCTCCGGACTTGGAGGCCTTGACTTGGAGCTGTCCCTTTTGGAAGCACTAGGAAATTAGGGGTCGTTACTTTAAGGTTGAAGCAGAAGAAACGATACTTGGAATGACTTAGTGAGTGAACACACACAAAGGCATCACTGGGCCTTTCTAACACTGCTGATCCCCAGTGGAGTTCTTCGCCTCACCGTGCTGCCATCTTTAAAAAGGGGATACTCGGCAGAGCTCAGCTGGAAGGGTTTCTTATGGGAGCCTTCAGAATAAGGACTAACTTCTAGAACTTACGCTGCAGCTCTCCTCCCAGATTTCTCTTTGTTTCAAGGGAAAAATTGAGAAGTCAGAAAATAATAGGAAAATGAAACATTCTAGGCAGTTGGAAGGAAAGCAGAAAAAGATAGTCGCTGGAGGAATTTGAGATTCTTGTTTTTGATTTTTCTCTCCTCTGGACAGAATTTTTTGTATCCATATGGACTTACATTTGCTGTAACAGCAGAGAGACTGCTACAAAGTTTGTTTGTTTTTTTAAAGGAGTTCTTGACAATATCTTGGAAAGCTGAAGTTAGAAATACTATAAAAGATAAGGTGGGTAACATTGCCAAATTGTTAGGAAGGGGCTGGGCAAGGCGTTAAAGCAGCAAGAGAAACAGACTGACAGAGGGACTCAAGCCCCATCCAGCCCGAGTCCCACATTCTGCAGCCTTCTGCTTCAGAGCCACCCAGAGACTTGAGCTGACTTGTTGAAGCTTTGAGGATCGAATGGCCCACGCTGGGATAGAAGGTGTGGAGCCCCTTGGACTGCTGGATAAAGATGGCTTCAAGCATCAGCCAAGCAAGTGGCAGCTTGCGGAGCTTACAAGCGGAGATGCTACCGATTGTTTCCCCACTTAGAGTATTTGAAATGCCACCATAAATTTCCCTCATTCTGGGGTCCCCTCTGTAGGATTACAACTGTAGTGTCTGAACCCCACCAGATCTGTCCTATGGGGTTGTACAACTCCAGGACCACTGTGGCCCATGAGCCATGTGATCCTGTGATGATGCTGGGCCCCAGCACTGATATAGGTAGATCCCCCAAAAAGCCCCATGCAGCTGGGCAAATCATGCATCAGGTGGTGGCCCCTAGGAATGCGGAGGGAGAGACAACACTGGTGAGACGGCATTTAGGAGGGCATTTTCCCCAAGTGCATTTTGCTTTTTGGTTTGGTTTCATAGCTGGATTTCTTTTTTTCTGTTCTATATTTATTTTTGGAAGGAGCCAGAGGACGGAGTGTCAGCAGGGTTAGATATGAAACAGACCTTCCTAGTGAGTACCACATGGCTCCAGATGCTGGCATTCCCTTCCCAGACCTCCCTGTCTCTGTGCCCAGCCCGGATGCCTCTGTAGCTCCACCTCGAGGACACTGCTTGAGCCGTCCCGGACATCCTCAAGCTTTCAGACCCGACGGGCATGGCCTCCCTTCTGTTGCCATGATAACAGGGCCGCGACAAGCCTTCCCTGAGAACTGGAAGGACCCTGCCTTCTCTCCTTCCTCACACCATCTCCTGAATGTGGCCCTGTGGGGCCAGCCTCTGCTTTTGCTCGGAGTCCTCTCTGTTGCTCTCCTCACTTGCCCACTGGCCTCCAGCCATTTCGACTTTCTTTTGCTGCCCAGCCTGTGATATGCTGCATCCTGTGAAGGAAGCCTTCAAGCCTTAGTTGCCTATGATGGGTATGTCCTCTTCCTCCCACTCTCAATGCCCAACTATCTCTTAAGTCTCAGCTCAAATTTCCCTTCAGGCAACACATATTCTTTGGTACCTACGCATGATGTGGTCCATGCTGTTCCAGGGGCTTGGGGCTACCTCCATGAACAGAACAGACAAAAAGTCCTTATCTCTGTGGACCTACTTGCTACCTCTCCCTTAAGAAATTTTTACCTGACCCTCCCTGCCCCCAGGCTCGATCAAGTCTTCTAGTACATGACAGATGTTATTTGCGCACTATTTATTTATTGCCAGTTCCCTGGCATTAGACTCTAGGTTCTGCGAGGTCAGGGATGATGTCTGTTTTATTCACCACTGTATGCTGAGTACCACCCAGCACACTGCCTGACACCAGGAGATGCTCAGCAAATACGGGTGAAGGAATGGATAAGTGAATGGATGAATGATGATTATTTTTGTGGGCAAGTAGCAATATCAGGTGTGAGGATCACAGGTGTTTCTGGAAGGAAGTTGTTTGAGCTGGTATATGAGGCTTGTGAAGAAGCTACACTGTGTTTTCCAAGTCCTCAGAACTTGCAAGTTCTCACTCATCCTTATCTGGGTCCGGGTCTCTAGTTGCCTAGGCTTTAGACAGGTCATGATCTTTAAATAAATGGCGGTGGCCATGCCTGACTTGACTGCAGCAGCTGTTTGCCACCCCTCGCAGTGTCATCTTCCCAGGATAGAGATCACCAAGGGACCTGGTGAGAAACTCGTAACTCATGAAAACTAGCACCCTTTTACTCAATATGCCCGGAGCCCCATCTTCCCATGGGCTGCGGTAGCACCGGTAGAGATGATCTCCATTTATCTCCATCATTTTCATGTGCTTTGCACTCAGCTACACTGGTATTCATAGAAAAATGCTGCCATGACAACTGCCACAACAGATGGTATTTGATCAGTCTCTAAGCTACAGAAGAGATATACAGCAGTGCTCTCGAGGTTTGCATATTTTATGTTATCATGAAACCCAGTCCAGCCTGAATCATGATTGAAATGTGAAGTTTTCCATTTGTCTCTTATCCCCCCCTTCTCTTTCCAGTTGTTTGGCTTTTGTTTTGATTTTCCTTGCTCTCTGGCTTTCTTGGGTGGAGATCTATGTCTGGATGTGGGAGACGAAGGCTAAAACACACATAGCCCATGGAAGTTGCCCTGCCAAGTCTAGAGTTCAGAGACTGTTGAGTAACTATTCAACATTGCGACAGAGATCCTGGCTGACGCTGGAAGAAAGGCTTACTTGCAGGCTTTTTCTCTTGGATGTTCATGGACCACACAGCATGGAGGCCACATATGGCCCCAGACAAAGGGAAGCCCTGGGAAGTGCATCTTGGTAACTTTGTCTAGCGCGCCTTACTCCATCCCCTCGTTCGTCTAGCATCTTTCTGCTCCCAGGATCTCCAAGCCACATTGCGGTCCCACTTCTAGGCTTCTAGCCTCCACCCCCGCTAATGCTGTAAACTCCAGGAGCTCCATCCCAGAGCTCTTGGACCAATTGCTATGGCAACAGCTACAACAGCCTTCTCACCCAGTGCTGCCCCCTGCTCCCCTCAGCAACACTGGAATGTCAAACTTCGCACAGATTTTTTTCCAGCTAATTTTGGAAAGTAATAGTTTATATTGGCTGCTATGTGTTAATGAACAGATTTAGTCATATTTACATACTTTGCTGGTTAAGAGCCTTTTCCTTCGCTCCCAACTTTAAGTGGGTCCTCGTTTTTCACTACGTGTCTGTATCACACATGAGCCACGAGCCTCACTAAAGATGTGCCCCAAAAGATGGACCCTTATACTTACTGAGTGCCGGGGTCCGGCCACCAGGCCATTCTCAGACTGTTCCCCTCTTGCGGTGTGGTGGAAGTTTGCAGTTTCAACAGTATATGAAGATGGATTGTTTACCTGGAAGAAAACCTCAAGGTGAATTTTAATCACAAGAGAGCCTGGATCAAAGACACACTCTCCCCTTCTGATCTCATTCCAAGTGAAGCCAGGAGGCTGGAATCCACATCTGACCCGGTTCTGCTTCTCAGCCCCGCGCTCTTCCTGGGGTGCAGATGAAAAGCGCGTGGGTCTCAGCCGCCTTGTCAGGAGTGATTTTTAACCTTAATGGAATATTATTAAAGAGTGGATTTGAGACTCAGGAATGTTTTTTGAACTCCTCCTGTGAGGAGAGAATTCATAGCAGAAAGGAAAAAAAATTCAAGGCGCTTGATGGGCTTACGGATCATCTTCTAAATGATGACCCAAGTTCTTATTTTCAGTTTTAACATTTTCTGGGAGTGTGATCCGGCCATCCTCACATGGCTCTCGATTCATCTACTCTTTAGGAGAAAGCATTCTTGGTGCCTTTTGGGCTCCTTTTTCCACCTAATGGCGGAAGATCCTAATGTTTCCCTTGGTTATATGCTCTGATTCTCCCTGAAATTGATGGAATTGTGGGGGGAGGGGGGTTGTTGAATGGTTCTGTGGACCCTAAAGAGAACTATCATGTCAATGTGGGCCCCTGGATAGGGAGGAGGACTCAACACCAGGAGAATCGAGCACAATCATGTCGATTGGATGAATGACTAAATGAATCATATACATAACTCAGGTTTCTCAACCTTGGCACTATTGACATTTTGGATTGGATAATTCTTTGCTGTGGGGGCTGTCCTGTGCATCATAGGATGTTTATCAGCATCCTTGGCCTCTACCCACTAGACGCCAGTAGCAGTTCCCCTCCTCTCCACCTCTTCCATTGTGACAACCCAATATTTGGGTTGCCAGATGTCTCCTGAGGGACAAAATCCTTGCCCCTTCTCTCCCGCTCTCCCCTGCCCAGTGGAGAACTACTGATCGAAATTATGAAACGCATTGAAAGAATACTAGGGCTTTAAAAAATGAACAGGAGGGAGAAGTATTCTAGGTAACCTATTTATAATTCCTCATTCCTTTAATGGAATTTAACTTAAAAGAAAGCCTAGTAGATGGCTGAATTGAAGTATACTGAGGCTAGCCTTGCAGGAAGAAATTACTGTGTCTGTTAAATGATCCTATGTGCATTGAGTGACCCTTAAATGTGACAAGTCAATGTACTTTTTGCTCCTTGAAAGGAAATTTCCATAGAATTACAGTATGATAGTTGAGCTGTGCTTTTCTTGAGTATGTTGGTGGATGTCTTTTAATTCAATATCCCATTGGTGCACTATTGTTGAAAAACTTTACCTACCCATGTCAGCCCCCTATATGACACATGCCAGGATAAATATCAAGTGTACTATTTTTGATTTTGCATTAACAGATGCAAAAAGCTTTTTGTTTTTCTCATTTTCAGTGGGGACATAATTGTCAAAGCCTCGCTTATTAGCCATTTGCAAGATATTAAATAAAGAAGGAGGAAAAGATTATAGGAAGAGACAAGGGGTAGAAGAGGAATTTTATAATTTTACCATGATTTAAATACTAATACCTCTTTGTGGGGACAGCAGATCCTTTTGACTGGTTTTCTTTTTTTAAATATTTTTTTATTTTTCAATTACAGTTGACATACAATGTTATACTAGTTTCAGGTGTACAACATGGTGTAGACATTTATGTAACTTACAAAGTGATCACCCTGATAAATCTAGTGCCTGTCTGACATCATACACTGTTATTACAATATTATTGACTATATTCCTTATGTTACATCCCCATAACTATTTTGTAACTACCAATTTGTACTTCTTAAGCCCTTCTCCTTTTTCAGCCATCATTCCCCCAAATCTCATCCCATCTGGCAACCATCAAATTGTTCTCTATATCTATGAGTTTCTGTTTTGTTTGTTTATGTTGGTCTTTAGATTCCACATATAAGTAATGTCATACAACATTTGTCTTTCTCTGTCTGACTTATTTCACTTAGCATAATACCCTCTAGATCCGTCCATGTTGTTGCAGGTAGTAAGATTTCATTCTTTTATTATGGCTGCATAATATTCCATTGTATATATGTACCACTTTATCCATTCATCTATTGATGGACACTCAGGTTGCTTCCATATCTTGGCTATTGTAAATAATGCTGCAGTGAACATATGGATACATATGTCCTCTTGAATTAGTATTTTGGATTTCTTAGGGTAAGTACACACAGTGGAATTACTTGGTCCTTCTTTATTATAGCCTTTGTTTTAAAGTCTATTTTATCTAAATATTGCTTCTCCAGTTTTTCTGTTTGTTTCCATTTTCATAAAATGTCTTTTTCCATCCCTTTATTTTCAGTCTGTGTGTGTCTTTCAGTCTGAAATGAGTCTCTTGTAGGCAACATATGTAAGGACCTTGCTTACTTATCCATTCAGCCACCCTATGTCTTTTTTTTTTTTTTAAAGATTTTTATTGGGGAATTGGGGGGATGGGAACAGTGCTGGGGAATTGGGGAAAGGGGAACAGACAAGTTGCTGTCGTTTTGTTCTTCAATCTAGTTGTGGAGGATGTTGCTTCACTGGCCCAAGTTGGCACCATCATTGCGCTCTTCTCTGGCGAGGCAGATCAGTCGCCGGCTTCTGGACAGCCGCTCACTGCGGCTGCTGGCCGCTCACGCTGGCTGCTGGCCACACACGGTAGCCCATGGCAATCCACTGCCACAGGGACTGCAGCCCACGCCGTCGCCGGCGACTCATGGCAACCCAGCTCCAGGTTGAGCTGTTGTTCAGCATCTTAGCTGTGGAGGGCAGTGTCACTGGCCCTCATATGTGGGATCCGAACCGGGGCCCTCTGGCATCCCAAGCGAGTTCTTAACCATCGCACCACTCGGCCGGCCCCACCCTATGTCTTTTGATTGGAGCATTTAATTCATTTATATTTAAAGTAATTGTTGATAGATATGTAGTTATTGCCATTTTATTATTCACATTTTTCATCTTTTTTCCCCCTTCTTCTTAAAGAAGTCCCTTTAACATTTCTTATACTGGTTTGGTGGTGATGAACTCCTTTATACTTTCCTTGTCTGGGAAGATCTTTGTCCTTCGGTTCCAAATGATAGCTTTGCGGGGTAGAGTAATCTTGGTTGTAGGTCTTTGCTTTTCATCACTTTGAATATTTTATGCCAATCCCTTCTGGGCCTGCAAAGTTTCTGTTGAGAAATCAGCTGAAAATCTTATGGGAGCTCCCTTGTAAGTAACTAGTTGCCTTTCTTTTGCTGCTTTTAGGATTGTCTCTTTGTCCTTAATCTTTGCCATTTTAATTTTACAATGTGTTTTAGTATGGGCCTGTTTAGGTTCATCTTATTTGGGACTCCCTGTGCTTCCTGGGCTTGTATGTCTATTTCCTTTACCAGGTTAGGGAAATTTTCCATCATTATTTCATCAGATAGCTTTTTAATTCCTTGCTCTCACTCCTCTCCTTCTGGTACCCCTTTAATGTGAATGTTGGGATGCTTGGTATTGCCCCAGAGGTGCCTTAAGCTATCCTCATTTTTATGGATTCTTTTTCTTTTTGCTGTTCTGATTGGGTGTTTTTTCTGCTACCTTAGCATCCAAATCACTGATTTGATCCTCTGCTTCATCTAATCCACTCTAATATATTCTTTATTTTAGTTTTTGTATTCTTCATTATGAATTTTAATGGTTCTTTTTTATGTTTTCTATCTCCATTTTTATGTTTATGCTCTCTTTGTTGAAGTTCTCCCTGAGATCACTGAGCATCCTTATAACCAGTGTTTTGAGCTTTGCATCTGGTAGATTGCTCTTTCCATTTTGTTTAGTTCTTTTTCTGGAGTTTTGTTCTGTTCTTTTACTTGGGGCTTGATTCTTTGTCACTTCCCTGTGTTTGTTTCTATGTATTAAGTAGAGCTATTATGTCTCCTGGTCTTGGTAGTGGCTTTAGGTAGTAGGTGTCCTGTGGGGCCCAGTGGTGCAGTCTCTCTGGTCACCTGAAGCTGGGTGCTGCAGGTATGTTCCTTGTGTGCATTTTATGTGCCCTCCTGTTTAGTTGAGCCTTGATTGCTGTTGGCATGTCAATGAGAGGGATCAGATTCTCAGACTTATTGGTTGTGAGGACTGGCTGTGATTGCAGTGGAGGAGCTGTTGTGAAGGGGCTGACCCTGTGGAGCAGGATTCACTTCAGTGGGGTTCTTGGTGCCATGCCAGCTCAGTCTGCCCTTTGGGTGTGTCATTTGTGGAGGTGGTTGGATGGTGCTCTGGTGTGGTCTGAAGCTGGCCACAAGGTGTGTTGGTTCTGGGGCCTCTTGGGAGGGTCTTTGTTGCAGGCCAAGATCATCTGCTGCCTGTGCCTTGCCTGGGCCACTTGGTATGACCTAGAAACTGATCTGCAAACGGTTGCCACTTGTGCTGGGCTTGGAGGTGCCTGGCGGAGGCTAACCTGTGAACTGAGGCTGGTTGCCGCTCATGCCAAGGTTGGGGCTGTTGAGCAAGACGTATGGGGCATGCCAAGGCTAGATGATGTTGTTTGCGGTTTGTGAACCTTTGAGAGATTTTAGAAAAGCCTGCAACATGAGCCAAGACAAGGCGTTTGTATGGAAAAGCCACTGGTAGCAGCTTGGGTGGGCCTGCAAGTTGGGTGGGGTGGAGTCTCAGAATCACCAGGGCAGGGCAAACAGTGTTAGCCACTGAGACTCAGATATGGCATCTTTTGAGCTGCTGTCCCAGAGCTGGAGCTCAGAGCTAGTGAGTCTGTCAGCAAGTAAGTTCATGTATGGGCCCTTTAAGAGGAATGCCTGTGACTCCAGCAGCCCTGTCTCACTCAGCCACAATCTCCGCTGCTGGTTATGGGAAGTTCTCTCCCTGGTCCTGGGACCCAGGGCTGGTGAGCCTGGTGTGGGGATGGGACACCTCACTCCTTAGAGGACAGGGAACTGTGCAGCTGAGATATCCCTCCCAATTTTTATCCATCATACGTGGGTGTGGGACTAGTCCGTTCCATGTCTCCTCCCCTCCCGTCTGTCTCCACATGGCCTCACTTGTATATCCTTAGTTATAGGACTTCTGTGCCGCTACACTTAATGTGATCCTCAACGATGGGTGTTCTGCAGTTTAGTTATAATTTTGATGTGATCTTGGGAGGAGGTGAGCACAGCATTTACCTACCCTGCCATTGGTTTTGGTATGTTACCACTGTGTACAGTAGCATAAATAAAGACTGATAAGTTATTTTCTCAAAAACAAGGTTTTGTAATAGGGTGAAATAGCATTTAGGATCATAATTTTTATTTCACTTACACATGAAAGCAAATTGCCCCAAAACACTTTCCACAAGGCCCCTCCAGCCGTTCTCTTCCTTTCCTTCCCCTCCCCACTTCCCTTCATGAGGGTAGCACCTGATTGTCGCAGCCAGTCATCATGGGCTAGAAAGAAGAAAGGAGAGTTAAAAGCAATCTCCACTTTTTTTCCCTCTTTTTAAGAAATGATTTTCTGTGATGGTGGCAGGTGTAACCCATAGCATCAGCATTTATCTAGTTTGCAGGAAACTCCATTCTTCCTCTTTGCCTTGGGATGAAAAAAAAAAAAAAGTCTTCTTGAACGTGAGCTGGAGGCTGGGAAAGAAATGGAATCCCGAGCTAAAAAAAATGCAAGGATACTGTTACCTCAAGCTCAGGGATGAGTGGATTCTTCTAAAATGGGTGCAGTTTTATCCAGGTGCTCCATAGCTTAATTTAAAGCATTGGAAAGATGTGAACACTGAGACTAGAGCAGGAAAATGCTAGACATCTGGGGCAGCATGGATATGAACTTCAAGAAGATTGCTAGAAGACTGGAGCATACTCTACTCAAATTAGAGCTCTTAGAATGTAGACACCTCATTCTCTATGGCTATGAAGGAGCCATCAGGTTATTGCTTGGGGAAGGGAAGGGAGACTAGTCATATGTATACTGTATACTGTGGAAGACAGTCACTTATTAGTTCAAAATAAATTCCATGGGTTAAATACTGGTTTCAGTCATAAGAATGTTGATGGTTCCTGGGAAGTCAGGTGGGCGGTGCGAGGTTGTAGAGATAAGGGGGATTTCCACCATGAAATGCAAGCTATGAAATTCAAAGATCCTTGTGACAAGTCAAAAGCAATTTCTTTTATGTACAGTCACTGTTGACATTAATGAAGCCTGAACATATTCCTGTGGACCAAAAATAATTAGCCCTGACAACTGAATTCAAATCAGACCTTTAGGAATGACCTAATTGTTCTTCCATGAGGGGTGGACATTGGCTCACCTTTGGCCGTGGCATCAGCCCTGGTAAAGATGGGAGGCCTCCCGGTCTCTGTCAGGTGGGTCCCTTTTTGTCACAGAAAACACAAAGGACAGAGGGCTTCGGTGAGGTCGTAGCCCTCCCTGGTTATCTGCGATGCCTGCCATCCTGAGAATTTTTTGAATAAACACTATCCAGATTCCTGCTGAAATTCCCATTCACCATTTGTACATTTGACTTCCTGCCGCCTCGGTGGCTAGAAATTTCTCCCAGCTGCTAGTAGGCGGGTGGGCCTACTAACCTTGTCCCACCTCTGTTTTTCTGGCAGCTGCTCTAGTTTTCAGGATTGCACTGGTGACAGTGATCAACAGAAGCACTCCAATTCCACCCTGGTTATTTTTGGCCGTCATGAGAAATCCAAGGCCTCGACTTTTGGCTCTGTGTGGTTGAGATATTAGGTAACCTTTTCCTGTGCAAGTACAGGCAAAGGAGCGAGAGTCTTGACCTGCATCCATCTGTTCATCCGGTGTTTTCATGTCCTTCTGTTTTTCCTTGTCAAGGACCTTAGCGAATGCACAAGGAACCCCCTCTCTGACATAGCACTTTGTTTCTAATAAGAGATGGCTCTGGAGAAAGTTGAACATGTATTGAGTGTATATTTTGTTTCTTTCCTCCTAGATTGAAAACATAGATGCCTGCTTGAATTTCCTGGCAGCCAAGGGAATAAACATCCAGGGGCTGTCTGCAGAAGGTAAGTCAGCACTTGTCATGCAGCAGCCTTTTCATCATTAGAAATGCCCACCTGTTACCTATTGATGCCATGAATACGGTAAAAACAAGAGATGCTGGTGAGCTCTTCTGGTTTTGATGTAGCTCAGTGCTTGTTTAGACCTGAGGATGCCAACTTTTTCACAACCTAAAGAACCGCTCCCAGAATGCATATTCAACCATGCTGGCCATGTCTGCAGGACACTGAGGGAATTGTGAGGACATAGCCGCTTTTCTTTCAGAAAAGCTTCATCAAACAATGCTGATTTTATTCACCCGACTAGCAATTCAGTTAATGATCAAGCCAGGCCTTATCTGTGGGAGAGAGAACACTTAACCACAGAACATATTTAAACTGTACAGTTCCCAGGGAGAAATGCCTAATCCTTATCGCTTACTTTGTATTAGAGGAAGCAGTACTTCTCTTAGCTTAAAAAAGAAAATAAAAGCACTTGATTTATTAATGAGATGCTACATTTTGACATCCTGATTAGTTTTTAATTAACTCACATTTCGTGGCTAATTAGCACATTAGTGTTTGCTGGTGGTTTTCTATTCAATTAGGTATTGGTCTAGAGATGGCTAGTCCGAAGTCTCAGCCTCTTCAGGCAACATCTTGCTCTGGAAACATTCGCACGCTCTCCTATTTGTAAACACAAGCAGCTGCCAGCTCCAGAGCTGCCATAGGCCCCGGCATGCTCCCAAACTCATTAGGCTGCACCTGCCTCCACTTTTCCCAGAGCAGGTAAAGCCGTTTGGGCTTTAGATGACACCACCTTTCCCTAGCAAGGTTGCATTTTGAAAAGATGCCTGTTAACACCGACTTCAGTGGTCAGGGTGGGGAGGAGGGAAGCAGTGAGGAAAGAAGCAGCCCAATGGAGCAGGTAAGTTTGCAAATGTGATGGATTGCATTCAGGCCCGTTCCTTGCCTCTGTTGTGCGATGCAGTGAACGCTTGCTTTTTCTGGCTGTGTTTCTGAGCTGCAGCCTCTTCCAGTATTTGGGGTGGGTGGCACCACTACTGGGGCCTCGTGGGTGTGTCGTGTCTCTGAGGGTGACTGCTGGAATTCCCCGAGTGGGAACCTGAATGTGCTGGGCCTGTCCCAGGCCAGGCGCGGTCACACTGCTTCCAGACGTCTCTGAAGCAGCTGCTGGGTGGTGCATTGTAATCCCAGCTCTGCGAGGGGGGTCCTTTGTGGGTTCCTTTGCCCTGGGGTGTGAGCCCTCCTCCATAGGGATGAGACCAGAGAGAAATGACATGTGACGTGCATATTGCTGGGGCATGGGCTGATTGGTGGTGGTGTTTCCTTGGATAGGTAGAGAGATGCAAATTCCCAATTCCAGGAACACATTACTTCTTCCTGGTGGAGAGTTCTTGTGCTGGCCTGTAGGTGGCAGGCACGTGCTCCTAGCTTCTCGGAGTGATTGTACCCAGGTCTGGGCCCCTTGGCAGAGCATCCGCAGGGACTTGTACAGAGTCTTGCTCAGCAGGAAGGGCTCTTTGGGATGTGGACTCTGTGGGCCGGCTTTATCCCATGTGGCCTGGGGGTGACCCCTGACCACTCTGCCATCTATCTACCCATTGCCCTGCCTTCTGCCTCCGTTATCTCCACCACCTCTAGCCCCACCTGCCTCATCCTCTCTGTACCTTAAGGCATAGAGAATCTACTCAATAAATATTTGTTGAATGAATAAGTACCAGCTGTGCTTTTAAGGCTTTTACATATATCAGCTCCAGCTCTCACAACTGCAGTTGGAATTTATGATAGGCTGAGTTTACAGATGAGGAAACATTGGCTTAAGGAGGTGATGGGTGACATCCCCCAAGGCCTGTAGCTAGTGAGTGCCAGAGTCATGATTTGAACCCAGGTCTGTGTGATTTCAGAGTTAATGTTCATGGTGTCTTTTGGGGATAGCAGACGGATCAAATCTAGGCATACTATGTATAGGTGGAAGAAATCAGAAAAGACTATGAACTCTTTGTTAGCTGCAGAAATTGTTGTGCAGCCCATGAGGGCATATAAGGAGAGACACTCAGCCCCCATCCCCCAGACCCTCCTCAAAGGGATGTGGCCCTGTGAGTCTCTGCTCATAGAAGAGCATACTTGTAACGAGTGTGTTGAGGTATCAATCATTGTGGCATAACGATGAAGTGGATCGATGGTATTTCAGTGACTGCCCCCATCTGTGCGATGTTGACCCTTCCATCTTTCCCACTGGGTCAAGACTCAATGGTGGCCAGAATCTGTAACTTTTAAGTCACACTCATTATTAGAACAGTTTTATGCCAGTACTTGTGACTCAGTCTTGTTCATTTTTAAACTTCAGTCTCAAACTCTACTCAAAGCTCTTCCCCCGCCCCCCCCCTCCACCCCCAAGTGCAAGTGCCTTTGGGTGGATGAGGACATGATAATGTGACTTGCTGTCCCTTTCCTTGTTCCTGTGCCTGAACCTCCTGGACTGGAGCAGCACAGAGGAAGCAGAATGTGGCTGATGGTGAAGTTGCTGTCGCCTCTTGGGAAATTGTCACCGTCCCCAGGCGGGAGCCTCTGCATGCTTTGCTGACCAGGAACTCACTCCCAGGGCCTTGGTAGTTGCCTTCTATGAGAGTTGACCAGTTCTTCCAGCTCACTTCCAGCTGGGAGCATACATGTTCCACCCCCCACTTCTGGCCCCACACGAAGGTGGTCCTGGTGAGGATATAGACCTCAATCTCATGATCCCTCCATTACCCACTGTAGAACCAGCGTGATGTGTGGGCTCCATCTTCCACTTGCAGTCGGTAGAACAGGCCTCTTGTCACCTGGAAGTCCCCCACCATACAATCTCTCGTCAGCTCTTTTCCTCTCATGTGGCCATAAGGCCAAGTCTCTGCTAAGCAGGTGTCCATCTGGGGGCTGGAATGAAAGGATCCCCACTTGGAATGATTGTTGAGAGCCTGTTTGCTTTTTATTTCAAGGAGTGCAGGGACCCCACCCACCTTCTTTCTCCTTGGTGAAGAAGGAAATATCTTGTCTCTGTGATCATCAAATATTATCACCCCCTCCCCCCCACCGCTTAATGACATTCTCTCATCTAGGTCTTATTGATTTTTTAGGGGAAGTGATGGATGACGATGATGATGGTGTTGGTGATAAGACTGATTCTGAACTGGTGCAGTCTTATGGGATGGTGACTGGGCCCAGCCATTGTCCACTCCTTGAACTTATAAAGCAAGGGCACTTCGAGACTTTTATCCTCAAATGGGCCTTATTCACAATTTCAGAATTACGGGCATCTCACTTGACATGCTGTTAAATTATAGGAATGGAAATAATTCATTGAGAACTCACCATATATGAGTCACGGTGCTAAGTGCCGTGCACATTTTATCTTATTTATTCCTCCCAGCAACCTGATGAGGTCAGTATTTGTATTATCCCCATAATAACAGATGAGGAAACTAAGACCAAAACAGATTCAGTTACACATGGGGAAAAGGAGGCCCACAGCTCAGCAGGGGCTACTCACGTCTGCTGATTCAAAGGCCCGGTGTTTTCTACTCACTGCTACCCACACTTCTAACCACCTGCATAATCACTAGAAAAGCATTATAGTGTTTAAAGAAATCATGTAGCCTTAACGCTTTTTGTTTTCCTTTTGAAGATGATTGAGTGCCCTGAGGCTCCTCCTCTGATGAAAAAATAAATATATAAAACATCAGGGGTTGGAAAGCCCCGTAGGTACATCTCCACCCTTTCCCAGGGACTAAAGCCGGTTTCGAACCCAGGAGGGTATATGCACCTGTCCTTGAAGCATTTCAGCAGCTCAGGTCCTGCCCCGACCTGTCTGTTAGAGAGCCACAGAGAGCCTTTGTTCCCAGGCACAGGCAGCAGGTGCCTGTGGGGCAGAAGCTACAGACCCAGGTGAGCCCTGTGGAAATGCTGCCGGTTTGGGCCACGTCCCCTGGACTCAGCCTCTTCACCTCCTCAGTGTTCCGAAAGGTGGGACCCATCCGTTTGCTCTTGGAGTCTTGCCAGCGTCCTGTGAGCTTGGACCTCACCCTGGCCTGGGTGATTTTCAAAATCCCTTCTACCCCTCCCTGACACACATGCCACCTGTCCTGACCATCTGTAATCCTGTCCCTGGGAGGAAGGATGGCCTTTATCCCTGGGAGTTTTGAGGACACCTGGGGTTTGTGCCACCTGGCCCTGAGCCCATCTTCCTGTATTAGAGGTCCAAGCGTATGGCAGGTGTATTCTATTTAGCTCACCAAACGTTTGCTGGGCACATCCTATATGCCAGGCATCGTACTAGGCACTGGGGTGCAGAGTCAAGTCAGTCGTACAAAGCTGGCCTTAATTCTAACTATTAGCTGCGCTAATGGCCTGTACAGAATCCAGTGCTGCCCAAACAAAGGCAGCGATCAGCTTCACCTGGGGTAGATGGGGGGCTTCACAGAGGCAGTGATGTTTCCCCTGGGTTCCACAGGATGCACAGGCACTCATCAGACAGAAAGGAAGGGGAAGGGAACTCTAGACAGAGAATGGGGCATAGGTAATAGGTGGGAGCAAAGGACTAGCTCGTTAGCACCCTTGCAGATTACAGAAACAGGCAGGAGGATCCTTCCAGGTGCCTTTCGAAAGGAGTGTCAGCTTTGGAAGGCAAATCGGTGGCTGGCTTGATGAGCTCAGACCTGGGTGTGCTGCTCTGATGTCCAGAGATGGAGATGCTGAGCTTGTTTCTCCTTTCGTCCTGAGCCAGAAAGAATGAGGTATTTCTGGGCCTTAAGGGTATAAAAGCAGCACGGAGATCATTTTCATTTCCTCCCACCCATGTCACCTGCGTTTGGCAGTGCATGTGGGATCTGCCCCACACCAGGAGGGGCCCTGTAGGCTCTGCTCCCGCCCCCTCAGCCACTGCCACTTGTGGGTAGAGTCATTGCCAGGCATGGTGAGCAGTGCACAGAAGGGCTGCACAAGTAGGGTGGGAAGCTATGTGGTGAGTGTAGGTTCATGTAGACGGCCCATCTGGAGGAATAATGCCACAGAATCCATCGTCCTGACTCAGCTGGGCGAGCCACCATGGCTTACGGCGATTGAATAGGAATCCTGCAAGTCTGCAGCCTGAGGCAGCCCTCCCTTTGGCTCTAAATCCCTTCTTCCCACAAAGCAGGTTCTTTGTATTAGATTATTCCAAGGCTTGTGCCTTTGGAAACCAGTCCTGAGGTTTCTCTTCAATAATAGTGAAAGAAAATAGCTCTCCTATGTATTCTACTTTTATGCCTAGCGTTCCCTACAGCATCTATGCAGATTAGTACCAGCCGATGGGAACAAAGATCAGTCAGAACCCAAAGAAGTGAAGAGTCAAGGCAATACTGAAATCTCTTGGAAACTGGATTGTGATGTGTAGTTTGTTCTTCAGTTTACATGGGGGCGGCCACAGGAAGAGAAGGGAGAATAGGGTTCCCATGTTGGTTTAGACACCAGCTAGCTGATATGCCATGTCCAGAACAGGCAAATCTGGAGAAACAGAAAGCAGAGTAGAGGTTGCCTGGGGAATGGTTTGGGAATTGGCTGTGCATGAGGACTCTTCCTAACGCTATTAAAATCATTGTACACTTAATTTTATGGATGGGAATTATACCTCAAGTTGTTTAAAAACAAACAAACAAAAAAACCCAAAAGATCACCAATGAGTTTTCTCTCATATGAGAATATTCATGATTCATTTCCTCTTTGACACTTGAGACTGTGGCATAGAGAGGGATGTGCAGGAAAAATAGACAGCTTATCAGGCTCCCTTTCGGGGAAGAGCCCTGCTAGGAGGCTGCGGGTAGAGGGACGATATTTTCTGAACCAAAAAGGGGAAGTACCGAGTCAGGACTTGTCCTAGGTGCTTTGCACTCATTTTCTCATTTAATCTTTCCTCAATTCTCATAATAAGAACCCTGTGAGAAAGGTGCAGCTTGCAACTGCCCATTTTAAAGACAAAAACTGAGGCTCGGCGAAGGCAAATCTTGTGCATACTCGAAGTCTAGAAGAAAGGGCCTAGAGAGGTTCAAACCTAGGTCTTTCTGGCTCCAAAAATCACTGATCTTGATCATAAAAAATGTGGCCTCCTAAGAAAGTATATTTATAGGAGCACTGTGCTCTTTGACAAATAAAAAGCTGTTTTAGGGAATAATGCAATGGACCATTATCAACAAGATAAGAGATAAGGACCACAGCCTGTAGAGGGTGTCAAAGCTGCCTCCTGGTCTACCTTGAGCTGGGCTGGTAGGTTGTGAGAGTGGTGATGTGGACAGACATGCCAGCTTTTTTCAGTGGACAACCTCTGAGCCCCTGGGTATGCTGATTTGTTGGTTGCTCCCTTCTTTGATTTTCTTGCATGGTTTTAAAAAAATGTATTATGGGATATTTGACACATTCCATAACGAAAGAATACCTGAAGAATAAAGAAGACTTGTATGACCACTAGCTAGCTTAATAAAACATCATCCGGTGTGCTTTTCACCACACATGATGAGTATCCAAGAAAGCCAAGTTACACAGTGTTAGGAGACCAGGCTTTGAGCCAGAAAAACCTAGATTCAAATCCCACTCCAGCATTTATTACCTTAGGAGGTCATAAAACCTCTCTGAGCCTCTGCTTCCCCTTAAGAGAGGGATAATCTCACTTCCCCAGTTCTAGGGATTGAATGAGGTCATACATGTAAAGAGTTTAACCTGATGCATACTAATCAGTAGTAGCTCTTGTTATTATAAATAAGGTATATATAACCTGACAATGTTAGAAGACGCTAAAAATCTTACAGAGATCTCATCTAGCTGCATGGTTAGCTCTACTTTCTCCTTCCTGCAAATTCGATTTGGGGAAATTATCTGTTTTCCCAAGTTCTTTAATTAGGTCCTAACCTGCATGACATCTCTTGGTGGTCTCCTCTTGATTCTGCTCCTTCCTCCTGTCACTGTGTCCAGCTGGGTGACCACGGGTATGTCACTTCACCCTTCGTTTTTGCCATGAGCAAAATGAGCCTGCGGAGTCATTCCATCCAAGCCTTGTATTCTGTGACCCTGAAGCACTTGTAAGAGAAGCAGGAGCCACCTGTGTGTGCTTCTCCTTTGATTTCCCGAGGACAGAGAAGGCAGCAGAGCGGGAGTGTTAAAGCTGAACTGTCCAAAGAAACTGGGGGCTTGCCACCTCCTTGGAAGTTCTCTGCTCCCTGCATTGAGCACAGTGGTTTACAAGCATCCTGATTTGTCTAGGTCAGTCCTGGCTTACACCTGTCATCCAGGTGTAATTAAATGCCCCCGCCTTTACCCCCTTCACTTTCAAAAGTACTAGTATTGTGGTTTCGTGATAAATTATAAGGTCACCATAGTAAAACCCTTATTTTTAGGACATTAAGCTGGAGCTGTATGGGATCTCATACAGGATTATGGGGCTACAGTTGTCACATAGTAACCAGACCAGTGAAGGGCTATTTGCATTGTTTCTTTCACATATGTGCTCTTGTTTGATCTGCAAAACAACCTTGTGTGAAGAGGCAAGCTGTGTCAATATTGCCATTGAGGCACAAAGAGATTAAATGACTTGCCCAGGGTTGCACAGCCAATAAGTGGCGGAGGACAGACTGGAACGCATGGCTTAGGTTTTCCCCAAAGCTGTGCTCCTGTCAGTTTTGTTCCACAGTCAGAACCTGCTAGCTCTCAAAGTAGAGAGTGCAGGCTGGCTCCTAGCAGCTTGTATTGCCAGTTTCTTCAGAGCTTGGTGAAGGCAGTGCTCCAACAGGAAGTAATTCAGCTCTGCCTAATCCACAGCTCACACCCAGGGCGCTGGCAGGCTTGCAGGGAATGAGGCCTGTGTCTGAAAGGACCCAATTCATACCTGCTGCCCCTCAGCTGGTCTGTGGAGGAAACTCTTTCTTTTATCAGCAGCCTCTTCCCCAGCCTGAGGCTAACCTGGGGGGTTGCATTGTCTACATGGGTGAGGTTTCCCTTCCTCTGACACCCCTCCCTCAGTTTAGGGTCTAAGCAAAGCAGAGGGACCCCCCAAATTTCCTCCTTTTGTGTCCCTCATGCTGGGTGGCCCTATTACTTCACCCTCAAGGTCAGCTTAGACCATAGCCATCAATATCTGATGTTTAAAAGAACTGCATACATGAGGGGGTTGCCCAAGGAGAAACACCCCTGCATTCACAGCCCCTGCCTGTGAAAAAATACCTTATTCCTTCTCTGCAACTCTTGATGCATGCCTTGAAGAAAGTGCATTTTAACATCTAAAAAATTCCATCTGGAATAAAAATGTTCTTAACTCCACTCTGCTCTAATTTCTTTTAATTTAGGAGAGGTTTTGCCTGAATTCTTAATGGGAGCAAGTCCTATAGCCTATCTGCTAACCCATCCCCAATTAAAATTATTTATTGAGCGGGAAAGAGAAACACAGAGGCTTGTATTTGAGGAAAGGATGACTGGGTACAGCAGTGCAGGGATTGTGGCGTGGGACAGCAGCCACTTGGCACACTCCCGGTGGCTTGACGCATAGAACACAGACTTGGCAGAGTCCGGCGAAGACCAGTGACTTTCCTTTGGCTCTGGGGACCTCATCTGTCCCCGGATCGTTTGCTCTGCCCCTGGAGCAAGCACAGTCTTGCTCTGACTCTTACTTTTTTGGTCGTGTCTTTACCGAGAATTTCTTCCTGGCACTCGCCAGACATCCAGTTGCAACTTGCCTCGTGTATCTATTCTAATCCCAGTGGGGAGACTAAGCTAATTTCTTTGTGGTTTAGGCCTGATTTTAATTGACCGTGATACCAATTACATAAAGTGTTCGGGAAATCCGTCATATCCTGGAGGAACTGAACTCCTGCGAGGGCTGAAGCAGCCCAGTGAACTGGAGTGAGAAAGGACTCCTCCTCTAACCAGACTCTCTTTGCTGTCTTGCAGAAATCAGGAATGGAAACCTCAAGGCCATTCTAGGCCTCTTCTTCAGCCTCTCCCGGTACAAGCAGCAGCAGCAGCAGCCCCAGAAGCAGCTCCTCTCCTCACCGCTGCCGCCTGCCGTGTCCCAGGCGGCCGGGGCCCCTTTCCAGTGCCAGGCTGGCACTCCTCAGCAACAGGTGCCAGCCACTCCCCAAGCCCCGTGCCAGCCTCACCAGCCAGCACCGCATCAGCAGTCAAAAGCACAAGCTGAAATGCAGTCCAGGTGGGGGCTCCTTGCCAACTTGATAATAATTCTGTTTTTTTCAGGGGTCCTCCTCCACACTGACCGAGTTCTAGCCTGTACTGAATGTGTTTCTCATTCTCAGTGTCACAGTGTTGAGAACGACTGGTAGTTCGTGAGGGACTAGCATGGCCTTGAAGCGGAGGCCTCCTCCTGTGCATGGTGGTGATGTGTACTTTTATATCAGAATCCCCAGCAGCCAAAGCTAATTAGCTGCTCCTGCGTTAACCCTGGCCTATTACACACTTGTATGCAGTAAACAGCCCCTAAAATAGACTCCAAACTCCTTTTGCATGTTTGCCTACAAGCGGGGTATTCAGTGTTGTATGTGGGAGTAATTTTACTTATTGGAGGCAAGTTGTCCTCCAGCAGATAGCTCTGCTTTGCCAGAAGATAAATGTCAAGAACAACCAAGTGAGATGGCAAGGGGCCTTCAGCCACTTTCCCTGAGAGTGCTGGCATCCCCTGATGGGAGCACTTATCATTACATGTGACTGGGTTTTCCTGACCTTAGAGTGATGGTAGCATGTCAGCTGTGGTCCTCTGCTTTGCACAATTAGGTCCTCGATTTTTTGGTGTTCCCAGGGGGCCTGATGCTTGCCAGTGGGACTCACCGTAGAATGCTGTACAAGCAGAGCGCCCGTAGTTACCATCTACTGTTAAAATGGGAATAGTTGCACTCCTAAACCGGTCTGCAAAAGATCACCTTGTGAAACATGTGTTTTAATAGCACGAGAAAAAGGAAGGGGTTGGGAACTAGAATGTTTTTGACTCATAGTAAAGTTCTGGAGAAAAATCCCCAATAATTGTTTTTTAAGCTGTAAACCTTTAGCTGTCAAACCTCAATGTCGCTGATCAAATTGCTTGGTTTCATTTAATATGTGCTAAAGAGGAATGGCCTTTTCTTTCCAGTCCCCCGAAGCACCAGCATTCCTAGTCGTAGAACTTCTCACGCACTTTCATACCCTAAGTGGCCCATTGTAGTTGGGCAGAGCACAAAGTGGTTCAAACAAAGCAGCTACCTTGTAGACGTTACCGGTTTTTCTTTCCCATGAGAAGTGCTATTTCCCAATTGTGATGCTGTTAAAACCAGCAGTGATGGATGTGATGTAAATCAGATCCTCTAATGAATTATCTAATTGTATTCCAATTCACATTATGGAAATGTGTGGGCTCGCAGAGATGCCCAGACTAGCAATGAGGACTAGATAACCAGGCAGCCAGCCTCTTGCCCTGAAAAGCCAACCCCCGGAGTGGGAGCCGTTCTCTGATCAGAGGTCCCTGATGGGCCTGGATGGCTAAGTGATCAGGACACCGTTTCACACACTGATTCCACAGAGTACTTATTCCCCAGATGGTAACTGGCCAGCCGAAGGGTCCTGTGGGGGGAGGGGGAAACGGGGAAATAATCTGGGTGAAGTTGTTATAACTGTTATTGAAGGTCTTCTCAGATCCTTGAATCTGCCAGTACACATTCATGTATTTCATTAGTGTTTGAATGCCTTTTGTGTGCCAGGCACTTGGGGGGCCGGGGTGAATGAGATAGCTGGGGTGCCTGCTTTCTACATTCTACTGGAGGAAGCAAGCAAATAAAGATGGAAGAGAAATATCAGATAGTGGTGTTATAAGATGATGGGATTCAGAGGGATTGGGTCGATAACTTAGGTTGGGTTGACAAGGAGGTCTCTCTGAGGACTTGACACTGGAGTGGAAATATGAACGACACAGAGTGAGCCATGCAGAGCTCCGGTGTAGAATACATCAGGCAGAGGGAACAGCTGGCACAAAGGTCCTGTGACAGAAGCTTGGCAGGTTAGAGGAACAGAAAGGAGGCTAGTGTGGTTGGAGCTGAGTGGGTGAGGGGAGGTGGGAAGTGAAAAGGTGACCTGTAAGCAGAGAGGGCTGCCATCATGTACATGGAGGAGAGTGTCACTGGTGGCCCTGGACTTGAGCAGTGCTGTGGCTCAGAGACCAGGTCACAGAGCGCTGGCTACGCTGCGAAGAGAGTTTGTATTTCGTTGTAAAGGTGGCAGGAAGCCATCGGAGAGCCTTGAGCAGGAGAGAGACTTGATTTGATTTACAGTTGTTTTTTTAAAGTTACCTTTGCTTCTTTCTGGAGAGTAAGACTGTAGAGGAGCAAGAATAGAGGGAAGGGACCCAGTTAAGAGGCTTCCATGGTCCTCTGGATGATAGTGGCTGGGATCGAGGGGATGGAGCAGATATGGAGATGGACAAATTCGGAGTATTTTGGAGGATGAGCTAACAGGACTGTGAATAAATCGACTACCTGGAGTGAGGGAGAGAGGAATCACAGGGAAAGCCTGGATTTCTGGCTTGAGCAGTTAGGTAAATGGTGGGTTTTATTGATTTAAGGAAGCCGGGGAGAATACGTGTGTACTGTGAATC
Source organism: Hipposideros armiger (assembly GCF_001890085.2). NCBI lineage: Eukaryota > Metazoa > Chordata > Mammalia > Chiroptera > Hipposideridae > Hipposideros > Hipposideros armiger. The sequence continues at coordinate 2,054,142 of NW_017731509.1, read as the reverse complement.
ATCAGAAGCAGGGCATAGAAAGCATTCCTTAGGCTTGGCCACAGAACTCTTCTTATTTTGCACAGCACCTCACTGCATAGGGTTCCAGGGCGCGTGTGTTGAGAAGCACTGGGCTTGTGCACTGAGCAATGCCAGCCCCAGGCATTGATTTCCATGATAGGCGTTTGTTTTCTTAAAAGAACCCAATGTTCCAATCAGGACAGCCATCTCCCAGTAAGAAAAAACATCCTACTATTAATAAATGCTTTATCTGCAGAAGAGCCAAACTCACTGAAGCCAGGTTTTTATATTCATTTATTCCAGAGTGGTCCCTGCCATCATGGCCCCTGACCCTTCAATGGGGGTGACACAGGCTGGTCTTTGGAGGTGCTCTGTATCCTCACTCATCCTTTCTCTTGCCCAGATCGGGCTACTTCTGCAGATGACTGGCTTCATCCATGATATACTGATGTTTTCTCATTTTACGTCCCAGCGGATAATCTTATTTTCAGTTCTAGGGCTCCGATAGCCCATGCTGGTACTCTGGCTATACATTTAAGAATAGTAGAGTTGCGGGCCGGCCGAATGACTCAGTTGGTTAAGAGCTCGCTCAAGAGTTTGAGCTCTGAGCAACAGCGGTTCGATTCCTGGCCTGAGCTGAGCAGCCGCTGAGCTGCCAACAGGTGGCAGGATGGCTCAGCTTAAAAAAAAAAAAAAAGAATAGTAGAGTTGCCTGACTTGCTCAGTTCTATGGTATTAGTATCTCCAGGCTCTGACTTTGATAACCAAAGCCCCAAGAGTAATGGTTTTGACCCTTGGGCATCAATGAGAAAAGCTGACGCAAGCCCCAAATGCTACGTTTGTTTTGGTTCTCTGTTAGAACTCTGCCAGATAGGAGCATGCCGAAATACTGTACCTCTTGGGATAGTAAATGCTAAAACCTGGCCACTTTCCCATGGTGTTCGTGAATACAGGAGTAGTGGAAGCCGGCCAAGGACATTCGAGACATTGGCACGAAGGAAGCGGAGCGACTCTCCCAAGGTGGCCAAGTGGAGACTCATTTCTACCTCTTTACTTCAGCCCTTCTCATTAATTTACATGATGGCTGAGAACTCGATCCACGTTTTGCCTCATGAAATTCCTCACCGGCCTAGAGTCCAGGAGAGGAGCAGAATTCCCAAGACTTGCTCCCTTCTCCTTCTGTGTCTACCTTACATATTATCAATATTCAGCTGTTTGGGGGAAAAAAACCACAATTTTTTTTCTCCATTCTCTTCTGCCTCTTCTTTCACTCCCCAAGTCTAGTGACACCAGCATTGTATTTCTCATCTCAGATCCTTTTTGAACATGGTATAGGATGCATGGCTTCACGAAGATAAATATTTCCACCCTTCATAAGGCGGTAAATAAATTGAACTTGCAAACATCTATACCCTTTGTTTTGGTCAACTTTATGGGACATTCAGGGCGTTCCTATGAAAAACACCCTGGTAGGATGTGGAATAGAAGCATCTAAATCCTTTAGAAAGGTGTAAACTTGTCAGAGACCCCTTGCTTCAGATCTACTTATGGGAAGAAGGCCTTATAGTGACTGGTAGCTGAAAAGAGATTTGGTGTTTATAAGAAAACCACAAAAGTTTTTAGGTAATTTTGATAGCACTTTCTTTCTTTCTTTTTTTAAATTTTATTTATTGGGGAACAGTGTGTTTTTTCCAGGATCCATCAGCTCCAAGTCAAGTTGTTGTTTCAATCTAATTGTGGAGGGTACAGCTCGGTGACCCATGTGGGGATCGAACCGGCAACCTTGGTGTTACAAGCACCGCGCTCTAACCAACTGAGCTAATTGGCCACCCCCAGAACTTTCTTCACATTGGAAATTTATCAAATCAGAAAACTTAGCCCAAGAAAAAAAGGTGCATATTGTGGGAAAAGTGTGCAGAGGGAAAACCGGGGACAGTCCCATGGTCATAAGAGTCCTGTTGTTTATTTGTGTATCTAATGTATCTTCTCTCCCCTCACTCATCTCTACCACTTTTTTCTTTCCTATAATACAGTGCATCATCCAAGGACTCATCTCAAAGCAAAATCATCCGCTTCACTCTGGGTCAGAAAAAGATCTCTAGGTTAGACTTCTCTGTGTCCTGCAAAGCATGGTTTCAACCCAACCCATTGTTCCTTTGCTCTGGCTGTGTTTCCTTTCGGTCCCTCTCCCCATTTCATGTTTGCAGTTTGAGAAAACCAAACATGCTTTGGCCAATGACCCAGTGTTGGAGTTTTGAGAGTGAATGTGAGATTGTTGAACAGAGAGAGAGATTGTGTGTGGGTGTGTGTGTGTGGGGGGGGCGGCGAGGGAAGGAGGGAGGGATGGACAGAGTATAAGTAAGTGAGGTTGAGGTGCACATGTTTCTGCATTTCACTGATTTTGCCTTTGATTGCTTGGCTATCAGAATCCATTCTGATTTAGGGAGAGGTGAGTGTCTAGGTGGTTTTTGTAGTGGTTTTATGATGAGTTTGGCTCCTTGCTCTGTCTTGACCCTGATCCCACCTCACCTGCATCTCATTTATGTGTGTTGTGCTTTTTGTTGTTAAAATTACTAATGTGGGACTGGCTTTCTCTTGAGTTACAAAGACCTGAAGCATGAATCCAACTGGTCAGAGGAGACAAAGCAATAAGGCAGCTATCTCGTTGTTTCTGGATGCTCTGTGCACCATGGCGAGACCACCTCAGTTTCCTGAAATAAAAATTAGGTTTGCTAGTAGTTCTCTCAACTAAGTAGTTCTCTTAACTCCAAGTTTGGCGCCCACTGCATCCTGTGAGGACCCATTCCAGGGTTTGAGAAATGCCAGCTACATCATTGTATCTACGGTTATTTTAATGGTATCAACAGCTAACATTGAATGCTTATTCACCAGTTTGAATGCATTGTCTTATTTAATCCGCACATCAGTCTTCTGGCAGCAGGTCATGTTATTATCCCCATTCTATAGGTGAGGAAACTAAAATTCAGGAAGTTTGGTAAGTTATGCAAGGTCACACAGCAAGTGGAAAAGCCAGGATTTGAGCCCAGGCGATCGAACCGCAGTGCCCTTACTTGACTGACTGTACACTTCCGCCCTCCTCCTTGTTAAATTCTGATATTCATGTGTTTGTTGAGGCCGCTGTTTGAATCTTATATTTTAGCCATTGCTCCTAGCCTTTCGCTCCACATTGCCATTGTAGCATCCTAACGGAATTACAAATTTCTCATTATGACTACTATTTATATTTCCTTGAATTTCTCACTTAAAGCTAAAGGGATACCCACACTTCATTTCTACCTGTGTTCATGGAACAAATACACACTGAATGTCTGTATGCTGCCCCTACTCTGTGAGGCTCTAGGTGCCTTCTCTAAAAAGAGTTTACTTTTCTGAAAAGCTTGCACATGGGGAGAGCCAACTCAGGCTCTGCCTGGCAGAGGGCTGGGAGTGGGGCAGAAGCCACAGGCCATTTGCTTTTTGTAGAACAAGCCAGCATATCACCCAGACTAGGTTCTGGGGGTCAGGAGGGAACCTACATTCTTCACTGCTTCTCTTAGCTGTTATATTAATAGCAGTCAGTTTGGGCTGCTATTAATATAACAAACCACCATAGACTAGGTGACTTAACAGACATTTATTTCTCATCATTCTGGAAGCTGGGAAATCCGAGATCAGCGTGCCAGCACAGTCAGCTTCCCATGAGGTCCATCTTCCAGGTGTCCAGGTGGCCGTCTTCTTGCTGTGTCCTCACATGGTAGAGAGCAGAGAGAGGGGAAGGAAGCTCTCTCACATTTCTTCTTATAAGGCACTCATACCATCACGAGGGCTCCACCTTCATGACATAATTACCTCCCAAAGGCCCCATCTCCAGACACCATCGTAGGTGGTTACAACATCTGAATTGGGAGTGGGGGAGACATAAACATGCAGCCCATAGCACCATGCTGGTGACTACTTTCCCTAACAGAACATGAGGCTCAAGTCAGAATAGACACCCACTGCCCTGGCAAACTGGGTTCCCTTTTTTGTTTTTTGAGTGTCATGCAAATGTCCATACACGAGAAGGGAAGGGAGAGGGTGGGTGAGCTCAGAGAAAACACGAACTCTACTGTTGTTTGCACGATGTGCCTAGTTCTGAGAAACAAAACAAGAGCCAGCTGGGAAGATACCTAATTGGGAGCACATGCCCATCCCATGCATGGTTTGTTATCTGTCCCGGATGATGGAAGGAGGCAGTGGTCAGGACCCAATGGGAAGAGAAGGAGAAAGGAAGGATGAGGGCTTGTCTGCCCTTACCCGAGCCGAGGGTCTGCTGGGCAGATCTTTCAAGCTGACCCAAAGCAAGCTCTGGCTTTCTTTCAGGACCATGTCCCTCATCTAGAGTGTCTTTTGGATGCATTTGGTCTCTGATGAAACCAATGCAGGGATATCCTTTGTTTCATTATTTGCCTAATACCCCTTGCCTTGCTGGAGCACAGTCCTGATGAGCCCTTTAGCTGATCAGGCACTACAAAGGCAGTACGTTTGGTTGCCAAAAGAAATAGCCACATTCCTCCTGGTTGAGTAGGATACCCCTCCTAGAGCTCTGGAAATAGGTCTCTTCTTCAAGCACAAACACTGATTGAACAAACCTGCCAAAGCCAAACACCGTGACAGGCACCAGGGATACTGAGCAGGGTGGAAAGCCTCACCCCTGTATCTGGATGCAGAGAAGGGACTTATGGAGGGAGCTGGTACAGGGATGAGGGATTTTCATGAATTTCTGCCTTTGACCACTATTATTGTTCTTTGCATCCCTGGTGAGCCCCAGATATTTTAGTTCATTCTACCTGCAGGAGGCAGAGAAGCATAGCTGCCACGAGCACAGCTTTGCAGTTAAACCTAGTGAAAGCCCACCTTTACCACTTACTGTGTTACCTGGGTACATTATTTAATCTCTGTGAGCTCGTGTTTCCTTATTGGCAAAATGGAGTAGTCCTGTCTCACGGTGCTATGTGGATTAAATAAAGTCATGTGCAATCCTTTAAAACCTGGCATGTAATCAGTATGCCATAACTAGCAGATGTTGGTGTCTGGGGTTGATCTGGGCCACTTCTAGATCTGGGCCACCAGGCCACTTCTAGATCTGGGCCACCAGGCCACTTCTAGCAGGTCCCACAGAGTGGCTCTTTACATGAACCATCTTGTAGAGAAGAATCAGTGGGACTAGTAGTTTGGCTCTCTTGGTCCAGCTGCTGAAAAGCAGATGCCATGGAGATGAGAGATTTAGCATTTAATCATCTTGTCTAGCAAAAGACATCTCTGATTATGACCCCCGCCCCCCGCAGTCCTGAGCATGTGCACACAAGCTGCCGTTCTTCCTGGGGGGGGGCATCTTTTGCTTCCAGCCTTTGAAGTGGTTTGGGGGGGGAAGAACGACTTTCTTTTCCCATCAGCACAGACAGCGGTTGGAGCCGGGATGCACTTGCAGGGCATGTTCCAGGAACGATAGCTTTACTGCCCTGCCTGCTGGGCCCTGCACATGTTGGAGAAATTGACCATGGCTCCAATAGCAGCAGGGTTTTGCTTCCTTCCGCCTCTTTGTTCCACCATGTCCGTTAAACGTAACTTTTTAAAAAGGCAACATGTGTATGTTTCAAAGAGCCCATCTGTGTCCTCTGTCATTTTGTAACTGTTTGGACATGGAATGATCTTCCAGAGGAGCTGTTGGAACCTTCTGGGGCTATAAACGATGTGGGGTGTAAAGGATACAGGGTTGACTTTCCGTGCTCCCCTCTCGCTGCTTTCCTTTGGTGAGGCAGGCCCCCTGGGTAGCATCTGCTATGGTGCCTGCAGCTGTTCCACATGAGCAAGACCCAGCTCTTCAGCAAAGAGGGATGCTAACGTACAGACAGCAGCTACTTCCAGGCTGGGGCTTGACAGAAGTCCCCCTGATGCACAGGGATGTTCATAATCATGACCTTCAAAATGCTATCCAGAGGCCCAGGGCCTGTGTTACTATAAACTAGACAAGACTGCTTTCCCATCCTAGCACTTGCTCTCAGCCTCCCTCATGAATGCCTCATTGCTGGAGGCAGAGCAAAGTCCAAGATTCACACTGACATGTAAGGTCCTCCCTGCTTGGGCCCTGCCTGCTCCTTCAGCCTCATGTCCTCCCGTCTGTCCCCAAAGCCCCAGCGCACACCCGTCCTTTCTTTCCTCTACTTTTGTGCAGACTTGCCTCTGCATAACACCTCTTCCTCTCACCATGACTTTCTTCCCTTCTTGCCCTCTACACAAGGCCCCGTTCCACATGCCACGTCTCGCTCTGGAGTCGCTTTTATTTGGAACCTTTCTGGCTCATCCCACCAACCCCCAAAGATTACCGTCTTCCTTCTTGGAATGACTTCTGACCCTTGCATAGTCTTTTTAATATGCGTGTCATTTAGATGTCAGCGGGGAGCAATCAGCCCTTTCAGATCTGGATAAGACTGAGCTGGAAACTTGTCTTAGTCCGTTTGGGCTGCCATAACAGAATACCACAGACTGAGTGGCTTATAAACAACAGAAAGGTATGGTTCACAGTTCTGGAGGCTGGAAATCCGAGATCAGGGCGCCAGCATGGGGGTTCTGGTGAAAGCCCTTTCCCAGGCTGCAGACTGCTGACTTCTCACTGTGCTCAAGGGGTGGGAGGGGGCAAGCTGGCTCTCTGGATGCTCTTTTATAAGGGCATTAACGTCATTCATGAAGGTCCCACGTAATGACCTAATCACTTCCCAAAGGCTCTATCTCCTAATATCATTACATTGGCCATTAGGTTTCAACATGGGAATTTTGGGAGAACACAGATATTCAGACTGTAGCAAACCTCTTCAATTTGGAGACAGTCCAGTGCCCTTCTCCTGATCGCTCAGGTATCTTATGTTCTCACTGTCACCTTTGGCTTTGACGTCCTACATTTGAAGTCCTGTACTTATAATTCAGTCTGAATTCAGTCTGGGAATTGACTCACCGTCTCAGAGAATGTTTTGATTCCCTCGTGGCTGGATCCAAGCTAAGCCTTTTTCCTTCCCACCCACCGCACTTCATTCATGCCTTTGTATGTGAGGTGGACTTGCTGAAAATTTCAGAGGGATGATAGGAGGCTTACTTTGGAGCAAGCAGCTGACCAAACCCATGTACTACAGAACCCATGTTTTAAAGCACATTGTTGACACAGATTCCCCCTCAAACTTGGAAGAAGTTACTTAGTCTTCATCAAGTTTTCCCATTTGGTCAAGTTCAGGGAGCTGCCGGCCTAGGATATAATGGGGCTGGGGGTAGAGGATAACATGAGTTGGCTTGAGCCTTGGTGGCTTTTGATGGCTAAGTATGTGTCGACCACCTTTTATTTGCCATGTCAGCTGCCCTCAAGGCCTTCAAGAACCCCTCCATGCCTCAGGAAACTTGGCATAACTGGGCAGATTTGAAGGACATGCCACTCCCATCAAAAGAACATCTCCAGGTCCTGATTCAATGAAGGGAATCTGCTATGACTACCCAGGGGAAACCCTGAGCTATCTTAGTTAATCCCAGACCAGGAACATTTTGCTCTGGGGAGTGGCGTCCACAATGGCTCAGAGGTACCCCAAGTATACAGTCACAGATACTTGGATGAGGCAGTTTTTCTTCTGGAATGTTTCTTAGGAGGATGATAAGTCCTGTCTGTCTGCCAAAGCCTATCTTGCCTCTGAAAATGTTGATCTCAGACTCTTACATGATTTTTGTCCAGCTCTGTTCTGATGCTTTAATCTAGATCCATCTATTTCCTTCCTTATTTGATTCTTTTTTTGGTACCATAGCACATTTCCTTTATGACAATGCCCAATTCCTCTACGAATCTGTGCTCAGTAGAAAGGATTGGGAGGAGGAACCAACATGCGATGAGTACTTACAACAGGCCAGAAATTAATTCCCATTTCAAGTTTACAACTATCCCATTGGTTAAATTATTATCATTCCACATTTACAGAGACGAAACATGAATCTTGGATTATAAGGCTGGCCCAATGTCATGTGTATGGGAAAATCCCATATTCTACCCGTTATACCACCCTGCCTCACAGGGGACTGGACTGCCTACCTAATTCAAGGTTGTGCGCATCCTGTCCAATGCTTTGATTTCTTGCCCCTATAAAGGCCCTGTGCTGCCATGAAAACTCCGTGGTTCAGCCCCAGGTCAGGGCAGCGGGAACTCCCCAGCAACTCGGAAAGGAATGCCTCTTTTCCCTCCGCCTTGCCTGTTGCTTCCCTGCCCTTTGCAGATTCCCCACTGAAGCGGAGTGCCATGACCTGGCTTACTCTGCGCCATTTAATACCATTGTTGTGACGTCATCTTGGAACAAGGTCGTAAATCTTTTCCCGGGATATCTGGGCATAAAGACTCCTGCAAGGTCCAGCCCAGAGGAGCCCTACCATAGGCTGTGAGCTCAGCACGAACTTGGAGGGCTTGCTGGATGTAGCATTGGAAGCAGAACCCAGAGGTAGCAAGATGCTGCTTCTGGGACTCCATGATGGGTTGTGCTGGCCACATCTGCCCCCCAAACACAGGCACCGGTGCTGCTGGTCTTGCATCCCACTCTTACCTGTCTTTGTGGAGTAAATGAACAGAGGGGCAAACCCCTCTAGTGCAGTGGGAAGCGATGCCTTGTGGGGGGAAGAGCTCCCCCCGCCCCCCTTCTCTCCTTGCTCCCAGTCAGGGAACTGGGCCAGCTTCTTAACCGTACAAATTTATAACCCTCTTACACCAGCTCATGTTCTCTGTTTACCCTACAACCATCTTTCTTGCTTGGCCAACAAGAAAAAGTTGAAAGTGATTGCCTGCTTATGTCTAAAATGCTTCCAGACTGCAGACTTCTTTGGTGCTTACAGATTTGCGTGGAAGGAGAAAGCTGAAAGCTTTATGAGTTGAAAATTCAGACTTATCACTAGATCTAATGCTAGGCAGCAGGGGTTCCAGAGGCTTTTAAACACAGCTAAGTGGGTTTTAGCAAAAACATAGCTAACTATTTAATGTATTCATCTTTCAACTTTGATGATTGGAAATAGCCTGCTTAGTAGTCCCTGAACCAAAATCCTGACCTGGGGCCCTCCCTTTAACTCTTTGGGTCCATAATATCTTTAGACACATTACAGAGAAGTCTGCTGACTTCATTTCCCAAACCACCCAAAATGAGGTGTTTTATTTAAAGGGAAAGTGTGTGTGTCTTTAGGCTAACAGATTCCTGCTGGTTTTACAGAAAGAACATATGATTTTATCCAACACCTGTGCAGAGAAGCTGGGCTTCCACCATAGAATAATGCCCATGGAGACAGGTTGTCAGGTGTCAAAGGAAAATGTATGTCTGCAGAAGTTTCCCTCCAGACCATAAGTTTTCACTGCAGATGTGTTGGCTTCTGAGTGGTAGCAGTTCCCTTTCTGATTTTTATAAATTGTCTTTTTCTTGATACTCATATCTCTGGATTATGGCAAACACCATTTTCAGCACCTACCAGAAGAGCTACGCACACAGGGTAAACAGCTTAGAGTCTCAATGGGCCTTTACGTTCCACGCTTGATAGAATTAGAGATGACATGGTTTGGTCCAACTGTAAAGTAAAAATATTCATCCAAGAGAAAAAAAAAGGAAGGTAAGCTTCGTATTTTTAATCAGCAAACATAGTCACATATTTTCTCTTCAAAATGTCTCTCTTTTGCTCAGTGGAAAACTGTTCCCGTTTTGCTGTTGGACTTGGGGTCATTACGAGCATAGTGGTTTGTAGTGGTTCCACTAAATCCTTTGATGGCAGACCTCCAGAGACCCAGGGTCCTGAATGATTTATTTTACCTCCTGCATGGTTGCAGTAGTTGTTCCTTCTGACACACGCCTGTGCCCCCTGAGACTGAATCTATCCCTCTGTTGCTTTTGCATCTTAGGCTTCCGGGTCCTACCGCTAGGGTATCCGCTGCAGGCAGCGACGCCAAGACACGCGGAGGGGCGGCCACTGCTAACAACCGCCGCAGCCAGAGCTTTAACAACTATGACAAGTCCAAACCAGTCACCTCCCCGCCCCCACCAAGCAGCCATGAGAAAGGTGAGTTACCTTCTTTGGGGTCCTTCGTGTCACCTTCCTTATAGCAGATCCAGTTCCTTTGGGTGAGTTTAGTCAGGGGTGGGGTTGCCAGTAGGGGAGGGGGTGGGAGTGGGTCACCCAGACATAGCTGGCTGGCAGAAACCTTGTTAGCAGGGGCATTACTAAAGAGGGGGAAATACTGTTACATTCATAGTTGTCAGCAAGAATAGCTCTATTTGTCTGGGTGGGACCCACAAGATACCTGACTACAGATAGAAGCCATTGTAACATTTGCAATTTAAAAATACATTTTCATAGAACTTGCTCTGTGTGGTAGGTGGTTTTCCAGAAATGCAAACTTCGCGGGGGCATGCATTTTCTGAGCTGATAAGCTTTTTACCCATCAGAAGTGATGTGGGGGAAATAAGGAACGAGAGAGTTTTCACCCTTTGAAAAAAGTCAGAAATGTGGGTTGGCTAAATGAAGATCTTGGCTACATATAAGGAGAAGGCAACATTGCTCTGGGTGTTCTGCTGATGTAACTTTTGCCAAAAAAGGATATGACTTTTTTACTCTACATAGCACTGAGCTTTTAGGATGGAGATGAAAGGTGAGCAGCCCAGTGGGGGCTCTGGCACAGAAGGTAGTGAAACCCTTGCTTGCTTGCCTCTGTGTCGAGACATTGAAGAAACTGAGAGAAACTGAGACAGCTTAGAAGATTCTCCAGTACGAAGCAGAGCCCTCCTTCATTCCTCCCAGGCGAAGTTTGGGATTGCTTGGAGGGATGTGCCCAGGTCTCCTGGAAGCACTTCCTGCCTGGTGGTGGGAAGCTTCCGAGGGCTTGTCCTAGATGTGCCCCTCTTCTGCCCTGAGACCCAGGAGAGCTGCCTTCTGCTCCCCAAAGAGCTTCCGGAGCCTGGGCAGCCCTCCTACTGTGAATGAGATTAGAACCTCCCCCATTCACCCCTCCAGCTCAGGATGACTTGGTTCAGTGGAGCTGGGAACCCCCACTGCCCACACCCACCCTCTAGAATACCAGAGAAAATATGCAGGAAATTTTTGTAAGGTTGACAGATACACATGGCAGAAGGGTTCCCAGACAAGGCACTGGGAAGTGCAAGTAGCAGTGAAGCTATAACCAGGATGTCTCAACCAGTCAAGACTCTCTGATCCAGCCCTTGGCTTCTTGAGACCGGTTTTCTTTTTCTTCTCTCCCCGCCCTTCCCTTCACCTCCCTTCATTTCATACCCAAGTGTGCTCTTTTTAAAAGTGTGTTTAAATGACAAAATAATACATGCTTATAAAATGGTACAAGTATATATCAAATAAAAATTCTCCTTTATATGCTCCCTGAAGGATACCAATATAAACCATCCTATGAGTATCTCTCAGAACTTTCACAGTACATTTGTATATATAATATATATTATATATGTGTGTGTATACAAAAAAAGTATATAGAAAGTTTTTGGTTTTTAGATAAATAAGAGCTAAGCTTTATTGAGTACCTACTATGTGCCTCATTGAATTCACCCAACCAAGCTTTGCTGATCCCCATTTTAAGTACTTGCTGAGCTCACACCAGAAATAGTGAGAGGTGTAGTTGGAACTGAGCATCTGAGGTAAAGGGGCAGTGTGATTTTCCTATTTCCTCATCCTTTCTTCATGGTCCCTATAGTCTCCCTTGAATCTGATCTCGATTGCAGCTTATGAAGTAGCCAGCTTACATGCAAAATATGGTACGTGGTGAGGGAAGAGAAATAACCACCTAGCTGTGTGTACAACACAGTAGGTACTTGGGTGCCTGAGATAGCACCCTTCCCCTTGAGAAGCCTTGGAGAGAGACTGCAGTGCAGTGTGACTGGCGCGGTAGTTCAGGTGTGGATCATTTTCAGATGACGTCAGGTCCGTGATGTAATCTCACTCCCTGTCCTTCCTGGACGCTTTCTTGTGAGTCAGGCCCTGACTGTGTGGTGGTCTGGCATTGCACTCAGGTGAAATCTATACACCTTTCTCTGTGACACGTTGACCCAGGCATTCCACTTTTGGGAATTGATGCAATCACATCCGTAAGTGAAATGAGAAATTCATTATTCTGTCAATAAATGAAAGAAATATTTCAACCCTCAGCCCCAACTTTTGAAAGGAATTAAGAGGAATGAAAGGACATTGTTACAGGGAATTTTTTAAAACCCCAGAGCACTTTATACTAGTGGGGAAATGCTAAAGGATTCCTCTTAAAATCATGTCCAAAGACACAAGTCCTGTCCCCACTTACCATCATCACTGAAGTTAGCTCTGATTATAGCAAATAATCACCTGAGGTGGGAAACAGAAGGAGACTCATAGGTAACATTTCATAGCGAGAAAAAGCCTGGGGACTCACCCAAAACTCGTCAGCTCATTCTATAAGGTGAGCAAGTACACAGTTGATATGTGAAAACCAAAGTGTTCCTGTGCAGCAGCACAACCTGTTAATTTTCCTAAGGACTCTGATTGCAGATTTTGCAGTTTGGAGCAGTCTACAGACCCTTAGCCTCTAGGAAAACCTGCTTGTTGTCATTATTGCTCTCATGGTTGCGTCCGCCTTTGGTTTCATCCCCTCATGCCTGCAGGCAACAATCAGGCTCAGCCTTGCCTGTGGGACGTGTCAGCGGGTTCCACTGTGAAACATCTGTTGAGAAATGGCCCGAGACGCCCAGCAGCTCTTCACTTCCTCTGTTGGCTCCTAGTAGCTTTGAGGTTTCAGACCAAAATCACAGATGTTCAGGAGAGAGGAATAGCTGTCTTTTTCAACATTTGTGACATTATCAGTTTTGACCTCCTCCCATTCCCTCACATCCTCTGAATGGGTTAACGCTGCCAGAAATCTAATCCATTTCTAAAGTATTTGGTCCATCGTATGAATTTGACATGTTCAGTATTTATTCCTAGACTGAATTCTGAGCATATGGAAGACCTCTTTTGAATGATACAGTTTTCTTCATTTTATAGAAAGCATATCTTTATTATATTTTCATTACGAAAATCATCACGTAGAAATTCAAACAAAGCAAATTTGTTAAAAGAAAAAGAATTGTACATAATATCAACTCCCATAAATAGGTACTGTTTACCTCTTAATTTATATTCTTCTGTATTTCTTCATGCATATAGTGTCACATTTTGAGAGATACGTTTTTCTCAATGTGAACTATTTGCCAGGTGCTATTCTAAATGCTTTGTAAGTAATAATTTGTTTTAATTCCTACAGGAGCTATATACATATACATATATACTCTCCCACACTTAGGTATATGACTTAAAATCTTACAAATAAAGTAAAATTAAAGACAGACTTTTTATAGGTCATTCTTTATAATAGTTGCATAATACTCCATTGTATGAATTTATTTTACTGTTTTTAACCACTTTTAGATTGCTTCTAATTTTTTAATATTGTAAATAGCATTAAGATTAATGTCCTTATATGTCTTTTTTGCATGTATACCACCATTTCAGGAGAATTGCTGCATTAAAGGGTATGCACATTTTACAGTTGCTCTAACATTTCCAAATTTTGCTCCCCAAAGTTTATATTTCTATCTATAATTTACTTATAATTTCCATCAACAATGTATGAGACAGCTAGTTTTCCTATACACTTGACACTGCTTTTATTTTCATTCTCTTGGGCAAAAAATACTGTCTTTAAAGTGAGGGAAATTATTTGAAGAAGCTGAACTCAAACAAGATCATTTGTTAAAAACTGGTCTTTTTTATGACATTTTTCTGTGAGTTACAACCAGTGGCCTTGGCTTCCTACAAAAGTCTGGGCTTTGAGGTCAAGCTCTCTACTGGCGAACGTGACCTTCCTCCAGACACTTAGTTTCTCCAGGCCTTAGTTTCTTCTTCTGTAAAGTGAACCTGAGGTGGTCCATCACTAAGTCACCGTGAAGTGCACATGAATTCTTCAGTTTTCACTGGCCATTTGGCCTTGTCTAATGTAAGCCCATGAGCACTTTCTGGTAGGGTCCCTCCTCTGGTCTTCATTTTTCTTTTTCTTTTAAACAGTATGTATATTACGAATTTTGTGTGTGTTTAATTTTATGGGGGAACAGTGTGTTTTTCACTGTGTGTGTTTTTCACAGTGTGTGTTCACACTTTCAGCTCCAAGTCAAGTAGTTCTTTCAATCTAGTTGTGGAGGGGGCAACTCCGTGGCCCATGTGGCGATCGAACTGGCAACCTTGATGTTATGAGCACTGCGCTCTAACCAACTGAGCTAACCGGCTGCCCCTGGTCTTCATTCTGTGTCAGTTCTTTCCCCTTTGTTCACTCCTGCCTGTCCTGAGCAGAAGAGGAGAGCCAGACATGGCTAGAGACAGAGTTTTACAGCCTTTAACGCTATGTCATGTCTGAGCAACACCGGAGCCATTTATTTAGAATCTCTATAAACTTGTCAGTATGTGCTTGGCAAACCAAGTTATTTATCTGAGTTACAGATTGGGAGATGTAACCATAAAGAATTTGCCCATGTCCTGCCATTAACCAGGATTCTGATATAAAAGCACAGTTTAGACTAGATGGAAGGGATTCAGTGGTTCGAGTCATACAGAAAAGAGGTTGGGGTGCCTCTGTTTCTTTCTTGTTTCTTTCATGTTTTGGTTCATTTTTTCACTCTTTATGGCTAGCATTGGGCTTCTTGTAGTGACAGAGAAATTGAGACTCAGACTCTGCTTTCCAGGAACTCACAGCCTCAGGGGAGGCACAGAGCTCACCTGTCCTATAATAGAGAGATGCTCAAAGTTGTGAGGAAAGAGATGAACTTAGCCTGGAAGGCTCGGGGAGAACTTCAGAGAAGTGATATCATTTGCGATGATTCCCGTTGCCAGATTTTTGCTGATGGAAAAAAGAAGGGACGGCTGAGCAGGAATGACTCATCCTGCTGTTTTGGTCCAGGTGCTGACCTGAGAGGGCATGTGCTAGGGTCACTGTATTAATAAACCCTTGTCCTATGGAGGTCCTGTAGAGTGGAAGGTCACTTCAGTGATAGGGTAGGGCCTCCTCAGTCATCAGGAGAACTCTGCCATCCCAGAGCTGTTATTCCAGGCCTGCGAGAGCTTGGGTACCTGTCAGTGTCGAGTGGGTAATAATTGTCTCTAGTTGGGAATCCACTGTTAAGTCACTAAGACCCTCTAACCAGAAGCCACAATTGTCTAAGGGCTTAAGAGCCAGCCTAGAGGTTTGAACCAGAGGGTACCTATGAATCTGAAGACATCTCTAGAGGATCAAATGGAAATGGAACTCAGTGAACTGTTAGACCAGCTGGAGACAAGGCAGCCAGGATGAATTAGGAGCTAACTTAGGGTCCCAAACTTAGGGACCTCACATGGCACTGGAGGGAGGAAAAAAAAAACCTAGAAAGTGTTTGAGCAACACCAGTGTCTTGGACCAAAATACAGTTATCTCAGGAGAAAAGGTCTTGAAATTAAAGAGAAAGTGTTTACCTTGCAGGCAAACCACTGAGTTTGAGTTCTGGCCTTGCCATTTCCCAGAGCGTGGCTTTGGGCGTCTGCTCAGGACCACCCTCAGAAGACCAGCCTCGGCCACATTTGTCACTCCTCTAATCAGAAGAGTATAGGCACGAATCACAGGGTTTCTTTTCCATTGGAGTGGTCCTTGCAGCAGTGTAGCCAGCAACCCAGACAGCCTTCCGGATGATGCCCCCTCCCACCTCAGGCGACAGCTCAGGTGTGAGGGTACAAGACTTGCATAGAGCAGGTGCACGAGTCACTTTAGCTTAAAAGCCATACCCCCCTCAGGAACCAGCATCTCATGTAGCAGCTCCATGTGTGTAACTTCCAGGGTTCCCACAAGGACTGGGTTCGATTAGTAGAGTCACAGCACTCAGAGATGCCCCAAATGAAGGCGTCCCCCAAGAGGTATTTATACTTTAATTATAACTCTTCCCAGTCCAGATGGGTTTTACTATCCAGGGTCATTTTTACCATAAGCAATGTTGCTTAGTAACATAACTGACATTCTATCTTTATCAAGTTTCCAGGGGAACAGAGTTACAAGGTTAACCCAAGGTCAAATTCTCATGCAGACGGGAAGAGATTTTGTTAATCTTATTCCAACAGCGAAGCCCCTCACCTCTCAGAGCTTCAGTTTATTTATCTGTGAAGTGGCAACAGGCTGCTCTACCCCGAGTGATGGGAGAAAGTTTGATGTAAAACATTCTTTTTAATTTTTTGTATAGCCCAATTCAAATTTTCTGTCTTTGTCACTTCTATTGGTTGTAGACATTTCCATGAAGGGTCTCTAACTTGTTCCCTGATAGATGGAGTTTATGGACATCATGGCTTTCATTTCCATGGCATGAAAACATTGCTAAGTTCTGATCTTTTGAAATAGTGTATCGTCAGTTAGGTTGCTGTCTGTTAATGGTGCCCTTTCACAAGTGGGAGGGTGGAAGTGAATGCCTCATGCAGTAAAGGCATTTTTCTAGTTTGCATTTCATACTAGTTTCCTTTCGTTACAAATTATTGACATTGTCTAATTGAATAGATGAAAGGTCCCCAAACACATGGCACCTCTCTAAAATAATGCCTGAACAGTCACATTTTTTCCTCTCTGACATAGTATATGCAGGTTGCCCATGTGTGACCTCAGAGGGAATAGGGCCAACATGGTCGGTCTCTGTTGGTCTGAAGTCTCATGCTCTGGTGAGATGGTAAATTCAAGATTCTAAACTTGTTTCTCGAGGTATGATTAATGGACAGTTAACACAAGCACCTCTTGAGGTAATTGCTAAAAACATAAATCCTGAGGTTTTACAAACCTAGTCCTTCTAATTCAGATTTCTATGTGAGAGCCTGGAAGTCTACATTTTACAGCCTTGTCATTCTTATAGGACCCCTATAGGTTGACTATGTCATGTCCTCAGCACAGAGAGGTGAACACATGTATAGCTGCCCCTCTGTGCCAAGGACATGGCATTCTCAGCCTCTCCTAGGTTGAGAACCCCTCTCCTAGGAGAGCTTCTTGTCACCTTCATTCGAAAGGGACATGTTGCCTTCTAATTGCCCTTCAGTTCTCAGCACTACTTTTTAGTGTGTTGTGTTGGGGAATGAAGATAATGTAGACTAATGCCTGGCATACAGCAGGAGCTCAATAAACAGGAAATCATTTAAATTTGCTGTATGTATATGTAAATTCCTTCTCAAAACAAGCAGCTTATACTGGGTAGACTGAACTCTACTTGCCTATGTCTTCATATATTCTTTGGGTTTCATTCTCTTGCTGCACTAATCTTTAGTGAAGCTTTTGTTTTATTATTATTTTTAAAAATTTCAATGCTACCTTGTTTTATCTGGAAACGTAGAGAAGGGAGTGTCCTTGCAGGCTCTAGAGATGGTAGCAGAGGGAATACAATGCAAGGAGGTGCTTGCTCCAAGGGAGAAAGCCAGCTCACCTTCTCCCTGACTGAGAGTCATCTTCTGGCTCTTTCTCTACTCAGCCCTTCAAGAGCTTGTTGTTACTCTATGAGAATACGAGTGCTGTCCTGTTCAGAGAAAGAGTGAGCCCCGGTAAATCGACATAAAGAGGAGCCTGAGCGCTGTGCCTTCCTTCCCATACTCCATCCTAGATCTTGTCCTTAACCTCTACCATGAAACTAAAGTCAAACATGAAGGTAAAAGAAATTGCATCTGGTCTAGTCTCTCTGGCCACCTTTGAAAACCATTTTCTTGATCTACTGTGTAAGTCGTAGGAGCTGTGAGAGGAGGAGACTCATCAATCCTTCTAATGTATGAAAGTAATAACCTTTAAAGCCAAAGCCATCCTTAGCTTGGAATAAGAAGGGTATAACCATGTTTGCTTTTCTCTAAATATGGATGTGTTTCAAAGCCAATGTGTGAGCTGATGGCTCTGCTATATATATCCATTCTCTAAAATACAATCAACCTGGCTCTCTATAATAGGAAGAATAAGTAGAGAAAAGAGAGAAAATAAATCATTTAGGAAGATGAAATATATTTCATTAGTCTTGTGTCAGGAATAGAAAATGACTAGTTGATGTTTATCTGATCTTCAGATGATAGATCTCAGCATTTCTTTCGCTTCCATCTGCTATGTGGAAAGCATCACACATACATAAATTCAATTTAATTTCAAGGATCGTTGGTAGGGGAAAGTATTTATGTTTCTAGGTGCTCTCATAGTCATTTTTATCCTGGTGTCATTTGCAATCAGGGCTTAGTTTAGTCATTGATTTAAATGTTCTTTTTAAAAATATATTTTTCTTGGGCAAGTTAGATATTTGACAGTGTTCATTAGCATGAGAAGACAAATACATTTGGGGATAAATGAAATTAATGTTTCTATGAGCACATCTGGCCCCATAATCACAATGCAAAGTGTAAGAACAGACTGCTGGTCAGACGAGAGAGAGCTCCTGAACAGTGAAACTTGAAAGCTCTGTAACTGCAACAACTCAGCCATCAGTTCCTTGTGAACACACGCATAGCTGCCTCCCTGAGCTGAGGACATGGCATCCCCAGGCTTAAGTGAACCTAACAGCTAAAGTGCCCGTTTTTCAGGTACAGCTTGCCTTTCATGATTCTGTCAGTATGTGCATTTCATTAGGATACCAGCTCCTAACCCATGGGCCAGGGAACCATCTTCTGATGAGGATGTCAGAGGAGGGGTTACACTGAGAATATTCCTCCCCAAGGTAATAGTCACAGCATATCTGCGTTGTGAGTCTCTGCTGCCTCCTACTGCCCAGGTTTTGTAATGTGTCTCTGATCAGAGCTTTGGTTTCCATCCTGGCATTCTGTTTGAGAAGACAAATAACTTCAGGCTGTCCAAATGTTGTCTTCCACGCAGGGCCTCCCCACATTTGTTTCCTCAATTTGGAAGAATGTATGTGGACTGAAGCAAACCCACATTGTGGGTGTGATGAGGTTCACGTGGCATGGTGGAAAGCTTTCTCTCCAGTGGCCAGGAACTGAGAGCAGGCCTGAGCTAAAATCGTTCTTCACAAGGCCTTCCACCCCCTCCCTTCAGGGAGCTGCCAGCTGGTGGATTCAAGAATCAGTTTTAGCTCTAAGGAGAAGGATCTTTGAGGGCACGAGTTGATTTTTGCTACAAGAAAAGTTATACTTGGCTTTATTTTTAAAAGGCAGATAATTTCAACCAGGTGGTACACGGGGGAGTAAATGAGTCTCTCCCTGCTCATTGTGCATTCATTTACTTGGAACTCAATCTGTCATCTATTCAGCACATTACTGAGTGCCTTCTGTGTCTCAGGCATCATGCTAGTCACTAAATATTCCAAAGTGAAAAAAACAAATAATGATCTCTGCCGTCATGCTGCTTACAGTTTGGTGGAAGAGACAGATATTGAACAAAACACAAATAATCGTACTACACTTGGTGATAACTGCTTAAGATGAAGGTTAGGTGTCATGGGGAAGAATTAATTAAGAAGGGAGGAAGTTAATTCTCTGGATAAGGTAGAACCCATCAGGGCGAGACCCAGAGACAACATTTGCAGGGATCTGCTTGGCTCAGAACACCTATTTTTCCCGGTTAGAAAGAAAGGGTGCTTTAGGAAACAGTTTAAAGGAGAGAGACCAGTTTCATTTTATAAATGAAGGCACATGTCCTGGGCCAGGTTTTTTCCCCTCTGTCCACAGAGGGTAGAACTAAAAAAAAAAATAACAGTGAAGCAAACTTTGGCTCCATTCTTTAAAAATAACTTTTTTCACATTTGCCTTTTAACAGTTAAACAGACTATCTTGGGAGCAGAGAGTTCCCTGACCCCAGAGGAATAGAACAGAGGCTGGGTCATTACTTGCTAAGGTCACTAGAGGTGGGGTTTCTTATATTAGCAGATCAGTTGGAATAGATATTCTCTAAGATCCCTTGCAAATATAGGATTTGATTATCTCAGGCAAAGGTAGAGTTGGTGTGATTTGGGTCAGTCCTGGAAACTCCAGGTAATGACATGTGTTCTCCTACAGTTTACTGGAGTTCCCAAAGCCCTACCTTTGGATTGGCTTCTTTGAAGGTCTTCATTCATTCCAAAATTGTACTTTATTCTTGACCGTGCTGCATTTTATGCACATAATGGCCTGTGTACAGTGTGTGATGACTTCTTTGACCCTGTTCACATACTTAGGGAAAATTTCTCCCTTAACTTCAGATAAGCTGCCCTGAACTTGCCAGGCGTATGCTATGAAGCCTTCAGAGATGCCACAAGCCAGGATCCCTGCCACGCAGAAAGCATGGCTTCTGAGGGAGAAGTTATTCCTGACTGGTTTCAGCCATTTAACACTTGGGTTCATTTCCTTGTGCTCTCCTGAGAAGACCCAGCTATATGTATCTTCAGGCAGTTCTCCATGTAGAATGTTTCTAAAAATATATATTTTTTCAATTAGAGTTAACATACAATGTTATTAGTTTGGGGTGTACAACATAGTAATTAGACATTTATATAACTTACCATGTGATCACAGCAATGAATCCTAGTACTCATCTGACACCATATATAGTTATCACAATATTATTGACTATATTCCCTGTGCTATACTTTACATTCCCCCCAGTGGCTATTTTGTAACAACTAATTTGTTCTTAATCTCTTTCCCTTTTTTCATCCATCCTCTCCAAACTCCCTCCCATTTGGCAACCCTCAGAATGTTTTCTGTATCTTTGAGTTTGTTTCTGTTTTAATTGTTCATTTATCTTGCTCTTTAGATTCCACATATAAGTGAAATCAGATGGCATTTGTGTTTCTCTGTCTGACTGACTGTGCTCAGCATAATACCCTGTAGGTCCATCCATGTGGTTGCAGATGGCAAGATTTCATTTTTTTATTATGGCTGAGTAATATTCCGTTGTATGTATGTGCCATCTCTTTAACCATTCACCTATTGATGGACACTCAAGTTGCCTCCAGATCTTGGCTATTATAAATAATGCTGTAATGTTCATATTGTAATGAACATTTGGTTGCATATGTCCCTTTGATGTAGTGTTTTGACTTTCTTCAGATAAATACCCAGAAGTGGGTCCTTCTTTGTCTCTTGTTATCACCTTTGTTTTAAAATCTGTTTGGTCTAGTATAAGCATTGCTGCCTCAGCTTTTATTTGTTTATTTCCACTTTCATGAAATATTTTTAACTATCCCTTTACTTTTAGTCCATGTGTCTTTCAATCTGAAGTGAGTCTCTTATAGGCAGCATATATAAGGGTCTTATTTCTTATCCATTCAGCCACCCTGTGTCTTTTGATTGGTGTATTTAATCCATTTATATTTAAAGTAATTGTTGATAGATATGTAGTTATTTCCATTTTATTATTCATGTTTTTTACCTTTTCTTCTTTTTATGTTTTTTAAAAAGTCTCTTTACCATTTCTGTAATACTGGTTTGGTGTTGATGAATTCCTTTAGCTTTTTTCTTGTCTGGGAGCCCGGCATACCTCATCAGAGCCATCCTGCCAACCTGTAGGCTTGTGAGAAATAATAAACAGATATTATTTAAAACCATGGTCTTCAAACTTGTTACTTCTAGGAAATAGTAAATAATCATGAAACTTATGGGGGTTAACCTTTTCTGGACCCTCCATCCTTGATAAGGTTGGTAAAGCAGGTTATGACTGGTTGACTTCTATCTCCCCAGACCCTAAAAATTATGGTTTTAAGTAATATATATTTATTATTTCTCACAAGGCTACAGGTTGACAAGATGGCTCTGATGAGATGTGCCAGGCTCAGGTGATCTCAGATGGGCTTGCTCATTGGTCTGATGTCATCTGAGCAGTTGACTGGATGCTGGCCTTCCTGAGACAACCCAGCTTTCTCTAGCTGGCCTTTCACCCTCCAGCGCATTAGTTGAGGCTGTTGTCATGATGGTGGATGAATTCCAAGAGGAGGAACTTCAGTTCTCTTCTGCTTCATTCTGTTGGCCAAAGCAAGTCACATGGCCTGCCCAGATGCATGAGGGTGGGAAACATTCTACCTATTGAGCGGGGTGCTGCAAAGTCACATTGCAAAGCATATGTGTTGCAGAGAGGAGTGGAGACTTAGAGCTCTTTTTGCAATGAATCTACCACAGTATATAAGTTGGGCCCAATAAATATGTATTAGTGGATTGATTTCACTTGTCAAGGTAATAGTTCATTTTCACTGAAATTGCATGAAAATGAGAATACTGAGCTCATAAAAAGTAAGCTGAGACACACTTGTAGTTTCCTACAAGTATGGGGATGTGTAGCTCTGTGAGCTCTGAGTAGGAAAGTGGCTGAAGCATCCTTCAGTCCCACAGAAGTTCTCTGACCAGCAGACACAAGCCATTCATTGAGGGGACACAAGCCCTTTCTTGCTTTACGAAACCCCCTTTGGCCAAGATAGGAACTACCTGTGAAAATAGCATCCTACAAAACAGGTCTGGTTCTGCTTAATTTAATACTGCACTCAGGTCTCTGAGATCCTTGGTCCTCAGATAGCCAACCTTCTCTGCTTTTTCTTTTCCATACCAGCGGGCACAAGTTGTCATGTAAAGAAGATGGTCTAAAAGCCAGGCTGGGGTTCAGGACCCCTGGGCCTGATTCCAGCAATTCCACTTGATGGCTGTGTGACTTTGATGGATTATTTAACATCTCTGAACTTAAAATTCTTCAGCTCTAAAGTGGAAATGAGAATAACACTGCCCATATAGTTATTGTGAGGATGACATGAGATGAAACATATGGAAAAAAACATTCTGAATTATGTATGTAATGTTTGTTGAATGCATGAATTCATGAGTGTACAAAGTCAAAAATGATTACAAGGGGCAGAGTAACCACAGCAGCTGAACTGAGAACCCCAGAGTCAGTTCTCCACTCCTGGTGTGTTGTCTCAGATCAAAAGTCTAAAGCACCCATGCAACCCCCTCTTCTTGCTTAGCTGTGTTTCTTGTGGATAAACCATGATGAAGGATGTTTTCAAAAACCAAGGAACCAAGAAACACAGAGTGACCTTCACTAAAAGAACAGCTTATTGGCAAGTGAGCATTTATCATAGCTTGGTAAATATTCATCCACCTGGTTATCTGTTGCTCTGGTATTTTAGAAATGTAACCTATTGATTCTTGAAATTGTCACTCATTGAGGGAGGGAGAATTCAAGATAAAAGTATTGATTTAGACAAGCAAACATATTGAAAGAAGCATTTATTAGATTGTCTTTCTTTTAAAAAAATAAATTGGTTGTCTTTCTTTTAAACAAATAAATTGGCTACTAAAGTAGAAGAAAGAAGATATATCTTTCAGCAGAGTTTTAAACGAAAAGGATATTAGCCAACTTAATTATATTCCTTTAAACCAACTTTTAAAGGTCATGATTGATGATTTTTGCACAGTGTTTTGGAACAAAGGACCCTTTGATTAGTAAAGGAATATTTTCTGAACGTGGTCTATTTTTCCTTTTATTTGTCCATCATCCTTCAGTCTGGGCTCTCTGATCATCTTAATTCATCCAGACCCACAATTTGAAGTAATCTGCTGACCCACTCTTGGGAGCTGTTGACTGAAGTATCTTTGGACAATAAGAGGGAAGGCATTATAGCTGAACTAATGAACAGCTCAAGGAGAGGGGTGGCGCGCAGATGCCGCATGAGGAGATTCCTGAGCTCCCTGCTGTCTGAGCTTGCCAAGATGCTATGGCTCTGGCCTTGGGGTGTTGGTCAGCCTGAGTGGTCATGTCTTGGCAATCGAAGTAGCCACTGCTGGCGGGAAACTGCTCAGAACTGTTCAGTCTCATTAAGGAGTCCCTCAGATCACCTTCTGGCACGAAATGCTTCAGAAATCATCAAAGGGCTGAGGTAGAGGCTGGATTCCTTGAAGCGCTTCCAAAGGCTTTGGCATATCTGCCTTTTGGATGAGCTTAACTAAACAGAGAGCTTTTCAGGTCTAGGGCCATGGGGGAGGGGAGGCCCCTGGCACGAAGAGCAGTGCTGAGGTGGGGGTGGGAGGGTGGGAGGAGGGAGTTGGCTCCCACTGGCCCACCACTCACTCTCTCCCTCCCTCCCTCCCTCCTTGGATCTGTTCCTGGCTCTCACTCTTCATCTACAAAGGTAATTTCCAAACACCAGGCGGCATGGAAAGTGGGTCTGTGTTCATCCACAGATGCCTCTGTGTCCTGTGGGTCAGCACCATCCCATAGAACTTTCTGCAGTGATGGTAGTAGTCTAATATCTGTACTGTCTAATGTGATAGCCACTAGCTCTGTGTGGCTGTTGAGCACTGGACATGTGGCTGGTGAGAATGAGGAACTGGGTTTTTAATGTAATCTGCGTTAATTAGTTTAAATGGCTATATGTGGCTAGTGGCTACAGTGTTTGACAGCACAACTCTGGATAATAGTTCAGTAAGCAAGCAGAAGGTCTGCCGCTGAAGTCTGTCATTAAAAAAATGGCTTCCTGGGTCGGCCAAGTGGCGCGTTGGTTAAGAACTGGCTTTGGATGCCAGAGGGTCCCGGTTCGGATCCCACATATGAGGGCCAGTGACACTGCCCTTTACAGCTAAGATGCTGAACAACAGCTCAACCTGGAGCTGGGCTGCCATGAGTCGCTGGCGACGGCGTAGGCTGCAGTCCCTGTGGCAGTGGGTTGCCATGGGCTACCGTGTGTAGCCAGCAGCCAGTGTGAGCGGCCAGCAGCCGCAGTGAGCGGCCGTCCAGAAGCCGGCGACTGATCTGCCTCCCCGGGAAGAGCGCAATGATGGTGCCAACTTGGGCCAGTGAAGCAACGTCCTCCACAACTAGACTGAAGAACAAAACGACAGCAACTTGTCTGTTCCCCTTCCCCCAATTCCCCAGCACTGTTCCCATCCCCCCAATTCCCCAATAAAAATCTTTAAAAAAAAATGGCTTCCTTGTTACGAAAGACCAAATATTACGAGTCCATTGATATGAAATGTCCAGATTGGGCAAATCTATAGTGACAGAAAGTAGATTAGTGGCTGTCAGTGGTAGGGGTCAGGCTGGGGGTGTAGAGCGGGGTATGGGGAGTGACTACTAATGGCTACAGAGCTTCTTTTTCTTTAGTGTTTTAAAATTAGATTGTGGTGATGGTTGCACTAAAACCATTGAATTATACACTTTAAATGGGTGAATGTTATGGTACGTGAATTATAACTCAAAGCGGTTTCAAAATGGCTTGCTTTCATGCCATATTCAAGTCAATGTTCTGACCTCAGTTCTGCTCCTACCCATATGTTCCTAGTTAAGTGCTCCCCCTACCTGGGCCTCAGTTTCCCCTCGATAAAATGAAAGTATTGCCTTTGCCTCAAAGGTAGCAAAGAATAAAATTTCTGGTCCTCCTTTCCCTTTATTTAATTTTAATATGGTTCAGATGGGATGGTCCCTGGCATAGAGAATGTGCCCCCTCTTCTGGGAACCCAGTCCCAGGAGAACCCCGGTCAGTAAGAAGAGCTTTGAGGCAGGTAATGCACTGTCCATTTCCTCTGGAACCATGGTGCAGAGAGCCTTTGGTACCAGTCTGGGAATTTTGAGTAACAGCTGAGATATTTATATTTTTGCCTTTGATCCAGATAAAAACAGATTGTAACTTTGAGTTGTCAATTGACCTGAAGTACAGAAATAGCTCTCCTCCATACCCTCAGCAAGCAGATTCCCAGGGGCAAGGAGGAGATTCCTGGTTGTAAAACGTCTAGTCTAGCCATTTTTTCCGTGGCTTGTGGTTAGGGGATCTGTGGAGTCAGGAGCAGACTTGAGCTGGTCTTTTTCTTCTCCTACTTCTCTTATGGGCTTTAGGTAAATAAAAGGCCTGTCAAAGGGTCACTCGCAAGTCAGTGACATCAGGAATTAGTTTCTACCATCATCTTCTTCCTCCTCTTCATCACTATCATAAAGCCTTCCAAGTGTGTCAACAAGCGGATGTTATAAATGCCTGCCTTATAAATAACTTTAGGGCCTACTTTCTTTTTCTTTTTAAAGATTTTATTGGGGGAATTGGGGGAGGGAACAGTGTTGGGGAATCGGGGAAGGGGAACAGACAAGTTGCTGTCCTTTTGTTCTTCAGTTTAGTTGTGGAGGATGTTGCTTCACTGGCCCATGTTGGGTTTGTGATCATTGCACTCTTCCCAGATGAGGCAGATAGGTTGCCGGCCTTTGGACGGCCACTCACAGTAGCTTATGGCAGCCCACTACAGCCCCGCTGCAGCCTACACCGTTGCCGGCAACTCATGGCAGCCCAGCTCCAGGTCGAGTTGTTGTTCACCATCTTAGCTGTAGAGGGCGCACTGTCACTGGCCCATGTGGGAAGCGAACCAGGGCCCTGCTGCTCAGAGCTTGTGCTCCCAAGCCAGCTCTTAACCAACGAGCCACTCAGCCAGCCCTTTAGGGCCTACTTTCAATGTAGGGGAAGGTGGTGGGCTGTGAACAGGAAGGGACATTGTTACAGTAGTAATGAAGATAATGGTAGTGGGAGCTGCTGGTTATTGAGGAATTCTTATGTGCCTGGGGGTATTTTAGGTACTTTGTATACATAGCCTCATACCATTACCAGGGGGCATTAATGGTGTCATCTCCATTTTACAGATAGAAAAAGTAAGGCTCAGAGTGATACAATAAGTTACTGACGTCATACAGCTGGCAAGGGCCAGCCAGAGTTGAGATTTGAACTAGAATCTGCGTGATTCCAAAGCTGGAGTTTTGCTGTTAACCATCATGCTATCATGGGAGCTAAGTTGGACTAAATTCACTCATCATTGCACCCCTCTTTTATGTCAGGTGCTCTACAAATTGCTGGAGATGCAGCTAATGAACAAAACCAGCAAATGCCACATGAGTGGTCAACTAACTGTGTAGAAGAAGGAAAGGGTATTCCAGCCAGAGGAAACATGCCCAGAGAGACTAGGGAGTGAAAACGAGCATGGAGAATCAAGGAAATGAAAACCGAGTGTGTACATGTGTCTGAAGCAGGCACAGTGACTTTCTCAATTCTACCCAGCAAATCAGTGCTAAACTATCAGTTCTCTTAGGACAGGTTAACGTTTTGTCATGTTCAATAAATCCTTGTTGACAGAACAGATGGTGGCCGAAATGCTTCCTCAGTGTGTTTAGTGTTCTGCTCAGTCATATCACTGTGAGAACTCAGACAAATCCAAATTGGTCTTGGACAGTGGCTGAATGTGGTGGTGATTTATGATAAATATATAGTATTTAGTCTTCATCCCCATTTCTGGCACAGGGCTTCTAAAACCCTTGTAATTTCCTAATGGATAGCGCCATAGAGGAGTCTTTTGTTGTGTTAATGACTTTTGGAAGGCATCTAAATATGGGAACTGGTTGCCAGTGGAACCAACCTTGTGATGAGAGGGTTGAAACTTTCAGTCCCACCCCCTGGCTTCTGAGGAGGGGACAGGAGTTGGAGATTGTGTTCAATATCAATGGCCAATGATTTAATCAATCATGCCTATATAATAAAACCTTCATAAGAAACCAAAAGGACTGGGTCCATAGAACTTCTGGGATGGTGTACACGTGGAGATACGGGGAGAGTGCCAAGCACGGAAGCACCATGCTCCTTTCCTCATACCTTGCCCTGTGCACCTATTCCATCTGGCTGTTCCTTTTATAATAAACTGGCCATTTAGTAAGTAAAATGTTTCTCTGAGTTCTGTAGAACCCAAGGAGAGAGTTATGGGAACCTCCAATATATAGCTGGTCAGTCAGAAGCACAGGTGACAACCTGGGTTTGTGACTGGCGCCAGGTAGATAGTGCCAGAATTGAGCTGAATTGTAGGATGCCTGGCTGATAATGGAGAATTGCTTGGATATGCAGGGACCCCTCCCCCCCACACACACACACATTGGAATTAGAACTGGAGTCCCTTATTTTTTTTTTAGATTTTATTGGGGGCATTGGGGAAGGAGAACAGTGTCGGGGAGTCCTTTTAACGACCTTGTTTGCCCACACGGGCCAGTGAGGGCAGAAATCAATTTTCCTAGCACTGTGGAGTGAGAAATCCCAGCCTAGGGCCAGAGCTGCAGCAGGAGTTGAGACTCTCAAAGTTCTGCTCAAGAACCTTTGCTGACCTGATGGGGGCTTACGGTAAAAAGGAAGGACCATCATGATCCAATGACAGGTTTATTTGTGTACACAAGGAGCCTGACAGAGCTCTGGTGGTGAAGTCCTGGGCTAGCTAAACCCCAGGAAGTTCCAATGTCTCTTAGCAAAAGGCAGCTCTGCCTTTGGGAGCTCATGTGGTAACTCCTACAGCCACTGTGGCCATCAGTGAGATGATGGGCTGTAGGGATGCCGTCACTGAGCTGCTAGGGTAGATCTCCACCCAGGAACTTCTGTTGGTGCTTACATTGTGATGTTTAAGCAAAATGTCTGTGTTTGGTAATAACTGCTTAACTTCATCTCATTAAAAAAAGATTAGTGGACTCTCAAAAGCAAGATGGGCTAAGTCCTGTGATTTTGAAATAGAAAAAGTAGAAACGAGATTTAGATCTGGACCTTAGGGCATTTTTTTCCCCTTCACTTGCATAAAAAATGCAAAAAAGTGATTCTTGTGCTTCTCTTTATCTCTTGAAAAAGTCTGCTGTGCTTTCGAACACACACAGCTTTGAGCATGTTTATATTCCACCTAATCACATTTGAACTTTAATGTTTGTGCTGCTGGTTACTAAAATGTTAATTAAATGAAACAGAAATGAAGTGTTTACATGTAATAGTTTACAATGCCTGACTCTTTATCCACCCTGTGAGACTGGTCACTGCTAATGGCGGTGTCCCCATAACCTGTCACAGAATAGACATTCGTTAAAGCGATGACTGCAGCCTTCAGAGTCCATTTCAAATGCCCATCTTCATGAAGACCATCCCATTAGTTTAACTGGAAATCCTTGCCCTTGGAAGCGTGGCCCTGTGAGTATGTCTCTTCCTAACTCTGAAATAATTTTCTTAGGAACCCAGACTGTGTCTTATTTCTTTCTGTACCCTGCCTGCCCCTTCAAGGAGCATCACTTGGTACATTTGCTCATCCAGCATGTTTGCGTCCATATTAAACAGATACTTTCCGTGCATAGTTTTATAAAAGGCAGGGATAGGGCATGTAACCTGAGTTGTCCAGGGGAACCCATGCATTCCTGGCTGCTATTTGAAGACGCGCCTCCTAAATTGATATCCTTTGGGTTTATTTGGTTTAACTCCTGCTCTGGAAGTCAGCTTGTTTCTGTGCATCAGCGTTGTCAGGAAAGCAGCTCCTCCAGGGTTCTGGCCGGACAGCTGCAGAATAGCTGGCATTTTTCTTCCCTTCCCTCTGTATTGACAGCAGGTTTGAATCACTCTGCCCTGTTTTCTGTAACATAACCAGGCCAGAAATCATTTGAAAAACATTTAGGATGCCTCATTTGATCTCCTTTACAATGAGAGGGAGGCACTGCCTTGGGACATTTTGTATTTTTGTGTTTCGAGATTTATTAAAAACATAA
This sequence comes from Hipposideros armiger, assembly GCF_001890085.2. Lineage (NCBI taxonomy): Eukaryota > Metazoa > Chordata > Mammalia > Chiroptera > Hipposideridae > Hipposideros > Hipposideros armiger. Next base: position 2,024,573 of record NW_017731509.1, on the reverse strand, counting down.
AAGGGGCCTCCCTTTTCTGCCCTTCCTCTTTCTTGATGATCAACATGGGTGTGGGGGATCCTTTCACAATCAGGAATATCCCATCAGCCCACGGCTTCCACCCACACCCTTGGAAATTATTGGAGAAGTCTATTCACTCATTCCTTTGTTGCTGGCCACCCCAGTTGGGTCTTCACTTCCTGTCAGCTGGGTCTCTGGCTGGCTTTCTTAAGCTCATACAGATCCCTGGCAGAGCTTTTGCCCTTCGTACAGAGAGGGTCAGAAAATCTCCAAATGATAAGCTAGTGAAATGTGAAAATTTAGCCAGAGTTGCCTATGTGCGCTCTTGCTTGGACGCAAGCTAAGTTTGTGCCTGTCTTCCCCTGAAAGGAAGACTTGGAGGCACAAGAAGAGGGAGGCAGCAGCCCCTGCTCTAGTTCCAGATCTCCTACTAATTTCAAGAATGAGTGACCTTGAATGAATGATGCTTTCTGGGCCTTGGGTTCCTCCTCTTATAGAAGGGGGCATCCCACTAGCTGACCTGAGTGCTTCCTTTCAGCCCTGACGTACCTTGATCACATGATGGGCCCCTGATGGAATGTGCCCCCCTCTACACCTTTCTTATCCCTTTGCCTTCCTTCCCCACCAATAGGAATTGCCTAGTCCCCAAAAGCTAGTATAACTCTAGATAGAACTTTTTCTTGTCAAAAACAAAACAAGGACTTTAACCAAGATACCAGCTGTGGACTTGCTGAGCCAGCTTGTACCAGTGCATGAGAGCCAATTTTTAAATTTTGGGGAGTTTCAAAAGACTGTTGATGTCACAATGCTAGCTTGAAATCTGCTATGGTGGAAGGATTTATACCAGAGAAAACAGCAAACACTATAAATTGGAACTTTTGTTTTCCCCTTCAGAGTCTGTTAGACACTCACCAGCCTACCAATGAAATTCAAATGAAATTGATCTGCCAAGTCACAGGTAGAAGAAGGAGCCCCGGTATCCTTCCTAATCTTTCTGTTTAGCTTATTGTGTTTCATTAGGGTGTGGGTGGTTACATTACTGTTGATCAGTATTTGTTCCTAGTTCCTGTTTTGCTGAAATACTTGACCTTGTAGACCATGTATCTTACTATCAAATGTGCAATATCCCTCTCTTACCCATTGAAACTGCCTGAACTCATTCTCTTCTCAAAAGAATGACTTGGAGCATAGTTGTTGTTTCCTGAAGGTTTAGGGCCTTGGAGGGGTTACAGTGTTGCCGTACAACTTAAAATTGAATATTGGATGTTCCTGTTCTTAAAAGTCTTCAGCTTCCCTGCCACTGGGAATTTCTCAGTGGCCACCTTTTGCTTTGTTTTTAAGATTTCAGCTTCCCACTGTATAGTGCAGTGTCCTTCTCTCCCTCTCCTTTTTTTTTTAAAGATTTTATTGGGTAATTTGGGGGAGGGGAACAGTGTTGGGGAATTGGGGAAGGGGAACAGACAAGTTGCTCTTCTTTTGTTCTTCAGCCTAGTTGTGGAGGATGTTGCTTCACTGGCCCATGTTGGTATTATCATTGTGCTCTTCCCGGGTGAGGCAGTCGTTCACCGGCCATTGGACGGCCGCTCACGGCGGCTCACAGCAGCCCATGAAAGCTCACGCCAGCTGCCGGCCAGCCCCACTGCAGCCTACGCCGTCGCCTGCGACTCAATGGCAGCCCAGCTTCAGGTTGAGCTGTTGTTCACCATCTTAGCTGTAGAGGGCGCAGCGTCACTAGCCCTCATATGTGGGATCCGAACCGGGGCCCTGCTGCTCAGAGCTGGTGTCCCAAGCCAACTGCTAACCAACGCGCCACTCAGCCGGCCCTCCCTTTCTTATGCAGAGCAATTTATGTCTGTTTTCTTGTCTCCTTCCAGACCACGCCTCCACAGCCTCATCGTCCACACTTAGAGTGGCCAATATCCAAGGTATTTCCTAAACAAAGCTTCTAGGTTAGCCCTGGTACCAGCTGTTAAAATCATATTGATTTTTCACATTCCTCCATCTCTGAAGCTTGGTAGCTGACAACCTCCAGTTAATAACTCATTTAACCTTAAAGATGGTACATCGCTTTGCTGTACCAGTTCAGTGTATCATTCCATGCATATTTATTGACTGTTGACTTTCTACCAGCCATTATAATGGTTTCATGGAGTCTATTAGGGGCTTAGCTTTTGGTGGGCGGGGGGATCCCCAAACAGAAGTTATCTGATTTTCATAAAGAAGAAAATGACCTTTGTTGTGAAGGGAGAACTATAGTCCAATGAAATTCTAGAATATGGACCTTGGAACACTTGATTACCATTTCTCCTCTCTGTTTGACCATTTGGAGGTTGTAGACACACTGCCTATGCCCACAAAACCACTGTGAGCTGGCCTGTCTTCTCACTTGAAGCCTCTGCCATATGGAGTAGTTAGGTAGTAGTAGTAGGTTTCATACAGGGGCTGTATTTTCTCGTATATCCAGTCTTCCTCAGTGCTGCTCTCTGAAATGTTTTCAGTTTTCCTCATTCCTCATTCTTCTTCCCTAATTCATCTTTTATGTTTCGTGTTAGACTTTGTTTCCTCTAGAAAGCATTTCCCACACCCTGGGATTGGGTGAGAAACCCTTCTGTGAGTCCCCACAGCACCCTGCCCTTACTTGTATCTGGTCACCTCCCCATGATTTAAGGTTATCTTGTCCATCCTTCATCAGCAGGTGAGCTCCATGAGATTGGGGACTGAGCCTTATTCTCCTCTTTCTCCGTTGCCATCACAGAACTTGGTATGCAGAAGCTTTAGATAAATATTTGTTGGTAGAGTGAATGAATGAATCAATGAGTGAATAATTATTTATAGCTCAGTCACTGGAGCCAGCAAATGTATACCTGTAATTTGACAATGTAAAAGCTACTTAATCCTTCCAAGTCTCAATTTCCTTATCTGTGAGTTGGGGATGTAGCAGTATCTAATTCTTAGGGGTTATTGTGAGGAGTAAATTAGGCAATGCAAGTAAAGTACTTAGCATGGTGACTTTTGCACAATATATGTTCATAAGTTATTGAGCTATTTTTTTGCTATTGAGCTGTTATTAATGATTGAAATCATTAATAGAAAATGCTAGAGAAATAAGCTGATGCTTTTGGAATATGTGCCAAAAAGCAATAACTTTCAGCCTTTAACTGGAAGACAAATTATCCTATTTCCAAATAACATCTAAAGCTATATCTGTGATTAGTAATGGATATTAATGTTCAGGAATGCAGCATGAAGCATTGGTTCAATTAGACTCAAATTTACTGAGTAAAAGAAATGGAATAATATGCTTTTAAGGAAAAACGAATCAATGTGCATTAAAACATAAAGCTTTGTTGCTGTTAACTGGCTTAGCTAGAGAATACAGTTAACTAACTTATCTCTTTTCAATTGTTTAAAGCATTTTTAATTATCACCTTTGCAATAACCTCTGTAGTAGGTTCCTGACCTAATGGAGTTTATCTAACCCTCATGCATGCATTCACTCACTCAAGCAACATTTATCCTGTATCAGTTACTGGAGATAAAAAAAATGAGTGAAATGGCCACTGGCCTCAAGAAATTCATATTCTAGAGGAAGAGCTGGCAAGCTTTCTCTTAAATAGTCAAATGGTAAATATTTGCAACTTTGAGTCTCTGTTATGACTACTCAATTCTACCATTGTAGTAAGAAAGCAAATATAGATAATACATAAATAAATGAGCTTGGCTCTGTTCCAATAAAACTTTATTTACAAAAATAGGTAGTGGGACAAATTTGACCTTCAGATCCAGGTTTGCTGACCTCTGTCCTAGAAGAGGAGATATGTACTTATAGTCAGCTAAGTCTGTTTCAGACTTGCAGTACACACTGAGGGCTAAGAACTGTGAAGGGCAGAAGATGGGGAGACGAGAAGAAGATGAGTCGGGCTGTGACCCTCACAGGGAGAAAGGGATTAGGGAAGTAGGGGTGCTGTGTAAGGTAAAGGAGAACAAACTAAGGCCAGGAGGAGTTGACGCTTGGCTGGCCCTTGATATAGATACAGGCGATGTTGGTGTAATTAAGAGATCAGCTGTGCTGGACCTGTACTAACCAGCCCAGATACATGCAAAGACCTTCCCACTCTCGGGAGATCTGATAGAACTGCCTGGAACCCATCACAGGATTTCTGTCAGTTCCCATGGACTGCGTCCCCAGCTGCTCTCTGTGAAGGTTGTCTCCATTCCACCCCAACACCCTGAACACAGAAGCCTATTTCCTTGCTGGTTTCCAAGGGATAGCCACTCACAGCAATCATTTCCTATTTTTTAGTAATTTTTGTGACAGTTTATTGTCGTGTCACAAGGAGGGAAATGTTGCATCTCACATGTCCCCGTTTGCTTGTCCCACCCAACTTCTTTTCTTTTTTTTTCTCTTTTTGATGTAACCAAGCAATTCTTTCCCTTAACCTTCTATAAGTCAGTTGCTCCCACATCCAGTTTCCCCCAGGACTTCAGCCTCTGGCCCAAGTGGCTTATCAAGGAATTCTTCCACCAGAGACAATGCTCTTATCCAAACAGAAATTCTGGGGCTCACATTACTCTCACAAACAGCAGCTTCCCAGAAATACTCTGCCACTCCCTTCCCATCCCACACCCCCCCACCCCACTCCACAACCTTGGTCCCATAGGTCTATTAATTTTTACAAAGGAGAATGAGGCTGAGGCGCCAAGCTATATATGTGGCCTCCAGGTTGGACAGACCTCGGCTTACATTCATCTTTGCATTCACCAGCTGTGTGATATCAGGCCAGTGACCCCACCTCTCTGAACCTGACTTTACTGTTTTATAGAATAGGCTTGATATTGACCTCCTCAGAGGCCGATTGGGAAAATTCAGGAAAAGAACCTGGCTGCCAAACTCAGTCCTCGTCCGTGTGGGGCTAATGCTCGTTGCCTTTTCCTGCCTTCATTTCATCTTTTAAGTCCCAAATTAGGAGTATAAAATTGCATTTGGGTCCCTGTCACTCATTTACATCTTTGTTGTGATATGTGTGTCTTGATAGAGGAAGTTTAGCCATTTGCCTTGAATTCGTGGCATCTAGATTGACAGCTGGCAATGACTAGATCAGTAGTTGGTTTTCTATTATTTGAAACCATCAACTTGGCTTTTGGCTTATCAGTCAGATTTGGGAAAGAATGAAAGAGTCAAGTCTACAGGCCTGTTTTTTCCAGGCTCAACTGGGAGGTGACTTGTAAGGATCCTTCATGGTGGAAATAGTTCACTACATGCATTAAATGAAGAGAGTATATGCGTGCTGGGAGACAGGGGAAAAGAACATTCTGATTGAGTTATGGGTCCCATTTTTCATTATGCTCGGATGCAGTGGATATGGCCCCGAAATCCCTGGTTGTGATTAGTATCATGAATGTGTTTGGCTGACCAGATTCTACCCTGATGAAGTGGAGAATCTTTAGTCTTTGTCCTTCCGAGTTTGATTTTAGTCACTAGGTTTGGGTGCCTAAACACTTCATTTCCTTTTAATAAATTGTAAAGACTTAAGTTCTAAAAGTTCTGTGCAGGGGTGGTAACTCATAGCTTGAATGCCTTTCTTGACTGCCCCTTGCTCCCAGACTGAGCTGAGTAACCCACTTTGTGATCCACAGCTCCATAAATACTCCCAGTCACAGTGGTTTCGCACCTTGTTGTTACTTCTGCGTTCTGGTCTGTCTCACCCACAAGACCTAGAACCCATTAAAGGCATAGACTGCATATTCATTGCTTTATCTGCAGCCCCTGGGAAAGTACCTGGACTAGAAGCTTCAAAAATGTTGGAGGGATGGGATAGGATGGATGGAGGCACCAACACTAAATGTCGTAGTCGTTTTAGGATTCCAAGAAGAAACACCGCCAAATAACTTTGAGTTTCAGTCACCTCCCTGGTTACTGTACCTCCAGAATTCATTATTCAAGATGACAAAGACCCCCTGGAATAACATTTCCTAAGCTTTGGCATGTGTAAGTGTGCACGAAAACCTCCAAGCTGGTTCGTGAGCAAGCCTGGTTTCCACGTTATATCTCACAAGCCTGCCTAGGGGTGAGAAGCTCCTTGAATCCCTTTGCACCACCACTCATGTGATGAGCCCTTGGAGTCTTACAGAAACAGAGCAGATGTTGCCAGGAGTGTGTGAGTCAGCACGGCAGACAGTGAGAGCTGCGTGTTAACTGGGCTGCCTCCAGCGAGCCTGGTGAAGTGGACAAGGCACACGGGGCTCTGGTTTGGAGAGGAACAGGAGGAGCCTGCCAGTGATCTCCAGCCTGCCTGGGCGGGGCCGTGGGGAGCTACTTGCAAAACCTGGGTGCTTGAGAATGCACAGGGCCTCAGGAAGGGCAGTTGTCTCTTCCTCCACAGAGTTGAGTCAGAGAGAGCTTTTAAGGTGTCCCCTGGTCCCACTATGCTTATGGAAGACAATTCCACCAATATTTTCTACAGCAATACCTTATCTCAAGAAAGCTCAGTATTAGTAGGGGGAACGAAAATTTGTGTGGAAAGCTTTTTGCAGGATGCTCCCCCATCATTACTGCTTTGCTCCTCATGGTGAAGGAAGAAAGCTTTGGTCACCACCTCCATTTAGTGGAGTCCATGGATTTTAGTGTTCAAAGTCTTGTTCCACCAATTCCTAGCCCTGGCCTTGGGCAAGATGCTAACATCTCTGAGCTGCAGTAAATCCACTTCATAAGATGCTTATGTGTGAATTTATGAAGCCATTAATTAAATGTCATTAAATGAAATTATTTAAAGCACTTAGTATAGTACAGTACCTGGCACCTGCTTGGCACTCTGTAGATTGAAAGTCATTGGTATAGCTTTATTTTTACTTGTGAATAAACTGGAGCTCAGCAAGACTAACTCTGGGCTATCAAGCTACTGAGTTGTACTTGAACTCATCCACAAAGTTCTGTGATTGTACAAGTCTATAGGTGACGTGAGTAGCTCAGAGCAGAATAAGACAATTAACTGGCATTCTTTCCACCTCATCATGATTATCTTGTTTTTAAACGATATCGGAGCCTTCCAGAAGAGTTACTAGGATGAGTGTTCCATTTACAAAAACTCAATCTACCCGCAACTTGTCACAGCCAGGCTTGTTGAATAAAAAAAAACAGACACCTGGAGAAAATGACTTCCTGGTTTGGGTGGGTAACGCCTGTGTATGAGCATCTCTAGGGGCATTGTCTGCCTTGGTGTATTTTGTGTTTTTCAGAAGAAAAATTCTGCTTTTTCCTTAAGAGGACAACTGTCAGGTGAAAAGGCTCAGAAGTCTGGTAGAGCTGTGTGGATCAGTGACAGTCATGAAGCCCTGAAATTATTTGATCTATCCGATACCAAGTGTCTGCACACTTGGCAGCATCAGGATAAATGACTGCTTTTTTTATCCTTCTGTTCCTGCACATTTGGCATAATACAATCATAGATAGTGAATAATAGTCCAATTCAGCTCTCAGTTTCTGCATTGATTCCCCCAGAGAAATATAATAAGTTAGTTCTTTGGTTGGCTTCTGATTTTGATTGGCAGAAAAAATAACAGAAGAAAGATTACATTTTGCCAGCATCCTACATTTTGAAGAACAAAAACCTTACTTAAATTATTGCTCGATGTTCGGCAGTCCCATTTTTAAAAAGAACGTCCTGGAGGGAAACATTCTTTTTCCTCAGGGAAAGGGCTGGAGGTCAGAGGACTTTGCTGTAGAACCTTTGAAAACTGTCGACAGAAGACTTGATGAAAATACTGTATCTTGTACAAAGAGAAAATAACATACGATGAGAGAGTCCTGCTTATTGTCTCATCTCGAGGGACGGCAGACAAGGAGTGCAGCTAAAGTGGGGACTTGAAATGAAGCAGCCTGGCACTAATCTGTTTCACCTTGGGTAACCCACAGAAGCCCTGTACCTCAATTTCCTCATTAGTAAAATGGAATCATAATCACCTACCTCACTAGGTTTATCCTGCAAATGAAAAAAGTCAATACAATAAAAATGCTTTCTAGCACAGTGTCTGGTGCAAAGTGCAGGCTCCATAAATGTTGGCTATTATTATTAACATATGATATCATTATTAATATTGTTATAGTTGGGTTTTTTTTTCCCCATGGAAAGCTTTTGTCAAAATCTTACATGTAAAGACTGCTGCCCTGGTAGAAGTGGAGCAGAGAGCATATAAAAACAGGTTGGCTTCACTCCCCTTTTCCACAATTGCTATGAACATTCCCTTCCCTCCCCTGCCCCCCCCCTTGGCTGTCCCTGAGTGGCTCTGTGGAACCCTGCCCCCCCCCCC
>NW_017731509.1:2001133-2016216 GCF_001890085.2 Hipposideros armiger | reverse complement strand
TGGCAGAAAAATCAAAGGGAAAGGAAAGCCACCTTGATGACAAGAGTCCTTCCACCTTTGCCTTCTCCTGAGTCCTCTCCTCTCCTCGCTGAATGGCAGTCATTTTGGCTGCTCCTCACTGAGAGGGGTTTAGGGTCATCCTCAGATTCTAGTCCTTAGCCTGGGCATACTACAGTTTCCCAATGTGTTGTAATAAAACTTGAATTCTTTTTTTTTTAAGAGTAAACAAGAGTTAATTTTTTTATTTTTGATTTTTTTTAACTTTATTGGGGAACTGTGTTTTCCCCAGGACCCATCAGCTCCAAGTCAAGTTGTTGTCCTTCAGTTTTTGTGGCTACCATGTCCCTGGGCTGAGTCACAGCGAGCCTCGTTGTTGATAGAAATCTTGGCATATCACTCACTGTGCAGCCATGACTCCTACTTTCTGTTTTCATGTAGCCTTTGGCTTTAGTGAAGAACCTTCTACTAATCCTTTTGAAATAAAAGGGAACAGGTACGTATTAAGGATGCTTAATGCTCAAAATGCTTATGAAAGCGCTCCACAGTCTATTAGGTTATAACTTCACAGGCGGAGAAGGGTGCACCTTCTTCCTCCTCCCTTGCATCGCCCTCCTGGTTAGTGACTAATACCTGTTGAGTAGCTCTTATCTGATTTATGTGCCCATTTTCTGCCCCCTCCATTAGGACACTATTTACCAAAATGCATTCCATAATAGGCTATTTCCTTAAGCTAATCTAATAAAATTAGTTCTATGGCCAAAAATACACTTAGAAATCACACCATTCCGTTATCATTTTGGATATTCCCAGTGCAAGTAAGCACATCAAAGGCTCTGAGAAGTCCTGCAGGCAAGAAAAAACTGTTGGACCACTATAGGCCTACCTTGGAGATAATTGTGAGTTCGGTTCCAGATCACTGTCAATAAAGCAAGTCGTAATCTTTTTGCTGGTGGAGAGTTTTACCTTCAATTTGTAAAGAGCGCAACATCTGTGAGGCACAATAAAGCAAACACCTTAAAACTAGGTATGCGTGTACTTAGCCCTCTGTTTTCCAAACGGTCCTGACCCTGGAACCCCTTCTGTCTGTAACTGCCTGTTTGTGTTGTTCAGTGGAAAGCATTTTGGTTTAACATTGGTTTGGAGGCTCCTGTTTGGGAGTGCTAATCCTTTGTCCTAGGAGAAAGCAGGAAGATTGGGCTAGTATCTTAGAGGAGGGGGGGCTGCAGTTCTTAACTGTGTCTTAGAGGGATGTACTTACAATAGCAGGCAGCCATTGCCCTCTGCCAAAGAGCTGTTCGCTGTGGACAGTGATCTCCTGCAAGAGTGAGACTTGCCCCCTGTAAAGTGCTTATAATCTCTGTGAAATTTCATACACCCTTGAAAAAAGGGAGAAGGTTTCCTACAGCCAGTTTTGTACTTGCTCATAGCCATATATGGTACAAGATAGAGAAATGGCTTGACCAATTAAAACGAAAGCTTTCTCCTGAAATATATTGCTTGGGATTTTGAACAAATAAGTTCAAGAGTGAGGAAGGAGGTGTTTCAAGGGTGATCTGGCTTCAAGAAATTAAAGATAAAGAATAGGAATGCTTTTTATTTTTAAAGGTATCTTCCTTTGAATGTCAGCAGTCCAATGATTTGTCTCCTTATCCAGCTTAGTGGGAGGATTTAAAAAATATGTGTAGGACATCCTTTGAGGTCAAGGGTATGTGGGAGGGAGAGCGACATTTTTAAGAACTTATTCTCTCTCTACGAAAATTTGTGTGGAAAGCTTTTTGCAGGATGCTCCCCCATCATTACTGCTTTGCTCCTCATGGTGAAGGAAGAAAGCTTTGGTCACCACCTCCATTTAGTGGAGTCCATGGATTTTAGTGTTCAAAGTCTTGTTCCACCAATTCCTAGCCCTGGCCTTGGGCAAGATGCTAACATCTCTGAGCTGCAGTAAATCCACTTCATAAGATGCTTATGTGTGAATTTATGAAGCCATTAATTAAATGTCATTAAATGAAATTATTTAAAGCACTTAGTATAGTACAGTACCTGGCACCTGCTTGGCACTCTGTAGATTGAAAGTCATTGGTATAGCTTTATTTTTACTTGTGAATAAACTGGAGCTCAGCAAGACTAACTCTGGGCTATCAAGCTACTGAGTTGTACTTGAACTCATCCACAAAGTTCTGTGATTGTACAAGTCTATAGGTGACGTGAGTAGCTCAGAGCAGAATAAGACAATTAACTGGCATTCTTTCCACCTCATCATGATTATCTTGTTTTTAAACGATATCGGAGCCTTCCAGAAGAGTTACTAGGATGAGTGTTCCATTTACAAAAACTCAATCTACCCGCAACTTGTCACAGCCAGGCTTGTTGAATAAAAAAAAACAGACACCTGGAGAAAATGACTTCCTGGTTTGGGTGGGTAACGCCTGTGTATGAGCATCTCTAGGGGCATTGTCTGCCTTGGTGTATTTTGTGTTTTTCAGAAGAAAAATTCTGCTTTTTCCTTAAGAGGACAACTGTCAGGTGAAAAGGCTCAGAAGTCTGGTAGAGCTGTGTGGATCAGTGACAGTCATGAAGCCCTGAAATTATTTGATCTATCCGATACCAAGTGTCTGCACACTTGGCAGCATCAGGATAAATGACTGCTTTTTTTATCCTTCTGTTCCTGCACATTTGGCATAATACAATCATAGATAGTGAATAATAGTCCAATTCAGCTCTCAGTTTCTGCATTGATTCCCCCAGAGAAATATAATAAGTTAGTTCTTTGGTTGGCTTCTGATTTTGATTGGCAGAAAAAATAACAGAAGAAAGATTACATTTTGCCAGCATCCTACATTTTGAAGAACAAAAACCTTACTTAAATTATTGCTCGATGTTCGGCAGTCCCATTTTTAAAAAGAACGTCCTGGAGGGAAACATTCTTTTTCCTCAGGGAAAGGGCTGGAGGTCAGAGGACTTTGCTGTAGAACCTTTGAAAACTGTCGACAGAAGACTTGATGAAAATACTGTATCTTGTACAAAGAGAAAATAACATACGATGAGAGAGTCCTGCTTATTGTCTCATCTCGAGGGACGGCAGACAAGGAGTGCAGCTAAAGTGGGGACTTGAAATGAAGCAGCCTGGCACTAATCTGTTTCACCTTGGGTAACCCACAGAAGCCCTGTACCTCAATTTCCTCATTAGTAAAATGGAATCATAATCACCTACCTCACTAGGTTTATCCNGCCCGAACTTATTCTCTTTTTAAGGTGCTATTGCAAGGTCAAACATAAGCCCAACTGTATACTCATGTTTCCAGCAAGTTAACCTTTGTTTCGCTTTACCAGTTCTTTATGCCATTAAGTGGGATTTGAGAACATACCTTGTAAAACTGGAGAAAATGTAATGAAAACTGTGTAGGAAAACGGTACTTCCTTATTTTCTTTTAGTGCTCTTTCATTACCAACAGAGAAACAAATGACCTCATCAACCCATAGTTTCACTTGGCTTTATCCAAAATAAGCCACTGCGGAAAAAGAAGTACCTTGTCATATATTACAACTGTAATTGCTGCAGCTGTCGAGGGCCTCTTTTCTGCTTCCTCTGGGGTGAAAAAGTCACTGAGGAAAACCCGGAACTTGGTGGCTCATACAGGAAAGTGGCAGCTTCAGTCTATTATGATAATGCACGTGTACGTTCTGCCCATTGATTTGGGGGCACACTCTCCCAAGATACTGGAGCATTTGTCCGTGACATTTTCAGTGACCTGGTGTAGCAAAATTTCTATCAGGCGTAGAAGAAAAAACATTAAAAGCATCACAAACATCACCAAGGTTTCTAGCCTTTTGAGTTCATTTAGCTTTAAAGAGAACAACTGGCTTGATTGGCCAAGAGGGACAAGCCAGGCACACCTGATTTTAGTTTTGAATCATATGGAGGGATCCAGTGTGGGTAATAGCTTTTGTTTGATTTTTCCAACAACCATTTCTGAGCGCCTATTAGTGCGTCAGCCATTCTTGTAAGTAAGCAGAGTGGAGCTGCTAACCACAGTGCCAGGCAGCAAAGGGCAGGGCCCCGGAGAAGCCCCGACAGAGCCTTACAGCCCTTTAGGTGAACAGAGATGGCTTCTGGTTTGGGGGTTCGGAACGTTTCCTAGAAGAGATGGCATGGAAGGTTGGACTAGCGGCTAGGGGTATGGATGTGAGGCAGTGAGGGGCACAGTGAGGCATCCCAGTCAGAGTAAACAGCTTGACCAAGATGCTGGCAAGGGCCGATTTAAGGAGGAAGAAGCCATGTGGTGTAATTTGTTTGCCTGCTAGAGTTTGTTGAAAAAGGACCACTATTCCTTTGAAGCAGCAGTTGCTTTTCAAACTAGAATAAAATAATAGTAATAAGGTAGTATTCAAAACTCTACAATTTCACGTGATTCATTAACCATCAGACTAACAGAAACTTTTTTAAAAATTTAATATTTATTGAGCCCTTAGTGTGTGTCAGGCCCCATGCTAAGCGCTAGAAATAAAATAGTGAACCCCTCACCTGTTTAGGCCATGGTGGTCAGAATGGTTACTTACGGCCAAATATAATCCTATTTTTTTATTGTGATAAAATACACCTAATACAATATTTACCATTTTAGCCATTTAAAAGTGTATGGTTCTGTGACATTAAGTACTTTCACATTATGTGCATCCATTACCACCATCCATCTCCAGAACTTCTTATCGTCCCCAACTGAAACGCTGTTTCCATTAGACGCAAATAGCTGTGTACAAACAGCTGTTCAGATCTCTGCTTTCACTTCTTGTGGGTCTATACCCACAAGCGGAATTGGTGGTCATATTCTGTGTTGAATTTTTTGAGGAACTTCCATTTTGTTCTCCACAATGGCTGCGCCATCTTACATTCCCGCAGCAGTGAACGGGGTTTCTCCACAAACTCACAAGCACTTGTTATTTTCTAGGTTTTTGTGTTGTTTTTTATATACAAGCCATACTAATGGGTATGAAGTGGTATTTCATTGTGGTTTTGATTTGCATTTCCTAATAATTATGGGGACATCTTTCTGTGTGTGTATTGGCTGTTTATATGTCTTCTTTAGAGAAATGTCTGTTCAAGTTATTTGCCCATTTTTAAATCAAGTTGTGTTGTTATTGTTGAGTTACAGTAGTTATTTTTATATTTAAGATATCAATTCTTTATCATATATGTGACTTGCAAGTATTTTCTACCATTTTCTACCTTTTCACTCTGTCGATAGTGTCCTTTGATGCACAAAAGTTTTCTAATTTTAATGAAGTCCAACTTATGTATTGTTTTTTTGCTTGTGCTTTTAGTATCATATCCAAGAATCATTGCTAAATCCAGTGTCATGAAGCTTTTGCCCTGTGTTTTCTTCTAAGAGTTTTAATAGCTTTACCTTTTACATTTAGGTCTTTGATCCATTTTAAGTTAACTTATCTTATATGCTGTAAGGTAAAAATCCAACTTCATTTTTTGCTTGTAGATAGCCAGTTTTCCCAACACCATCTGTTGAAAATACTGTCCTTACCCCATTGAATAGCCTTGAAAATCACTTGACCATATATGCAAAGGTTTATTTCTGGGTTCTCTAGTCTAGTCCATTGGTCTATATGTCTGTCTTTATGCCAGTACCATACTGATTTGGTGACTATAGTTTTGTAGGAAGTTTTGAAATCAGGATGTATGAGACCTCCGATTTTGTTCTTTTCAAGATTGTTTTGGCTATTGGGAGTCCCTTGAGAGTCCATATGAATTTTTGGATGGACTTTTCTAATTCTGCAAAAAATCATCATTGACATTTTGATAGGGATTGAATTCACAGAGCAACTTTAAAAAAAATATTGTTTATAAACATCATCATCCTTATTCTAACTTGGATGTTCTAGGAGCCTATGGAATTATAGACGCAAGATCCTTAGAGCGTATGAGTCCAAAGCCCAGCTCCCTCTCACTCCATGCCCTCTCACTTTCCTTGGTGGCTCTCATGCCTTCCTTCTCTTTCTGAAACTCCAAGGATCCTCACCAAGAAGGAGTTGGAGAAAAGACTGTTGAAGCCCATGCCCTTAAGATTAGACATTGGTCACAACAGTGCTGAGAAAGCTCCTCGAGCGAGGCTCCTTTGGTCTGGTGGCTAACAGGGTTGTAAAGAAATTGACCTGGGTAACTCTGAAAACAGTCTTCAGCCTGTGAGGCTGGAGTCTATGTATTTGAAAAAAGAAAAGAAAAACTGGTTTCAATTACCCTAACAAATTTGAATGCTCAAGATTGACACCTTGACAAATTATAGGAAATTGCAAACATTTTCCCAGGCCCAACTATCATGCCTTTTCCTGAAGACTACAGAGAGAATTTAGGTGGGAAACCTCCCCAGAGCAGGTTTAAAATCACAGTAGGGTGACAGGAGATGGGATCATTGGGTGTAGAACAGACTCCCCGAGTGCCTGTTGGCATTGGGACCAGACCACCAACATCTCCCTAAGACCTTGGGGACAGAGGAACCCGGGGCCAGTGCTGGCCTTTAAGGAGGGAGAGAGGAAGGCATGCTTATTTATCTGCCTTAGACAGTATTTTCATTTAGAAAGTATTTTGGTTACTTGTCAGGGAAGGTTAAGGCTGGTTGCCAGAAAAACCAAACTTTTCCCCTCCCCACAGGAGGATTAATGCTCTCCCTAAATCCTTTTCAAAAAAGAGCCTTTTCTCTTCTTCAAAGGCATCTTGTCTGCAATGTTTCAAATGAGACTTTTCCTTCTTGCTGTGGTTTGTCAGTTGGTGGTGGGTGAACTTTGTAAGCTGGCCTTTCGGAGCTGAGATGTTCAGCCTGCAGGGCGCTATCCACTGGTGGGTCATAAAATCTGCTCGGCAGCTCTGTCATCAGCATTTTAAAAAATGGACTAGGGTAGAATATATCAGTTTATGGTGTGTAATAAGAGTATGTCTTAATATTTTTCAATTTTACATATACGAGTAGCTATTTGGATGTTTTTGGGCTGTGATATAATATGTCATTCTTACTGTGTTTGGTAGTCACAACCTTGTTAAAGCCATTGTTTTTAAAATTGTCATTGACTAAATAAGGCCCATTCATGTTGCTACCTCTGGCCATTCTCAGCAAAATGCTGTGCTTAAACAAATACATATAAATAAAGCCCTAAGAAGCAGCCATTTCGGATTAGATTTGAACCTAGTCCTTATTTGGGCCTTCTGATTTGACTTCTAGTTGGCCAATTTACATTTTCCAAAAGAATAGACTTAATATAACGTAAGTATTTCTAGATTTAATGGAATGGTGTTTCACCAATTTCAGTCTTTCACAAATCTGCATGATTTTTGCCAAACCCATGAACCACGTGTGTTTTTACTAGTTTCATATTTTCCTTAAATCAACTCAAGTTAAATCTACATTTAATATTCATGAAACTGCCAATTTATGTATAGGCTAATTATCTTTTCTAAAATGCAATAAAATAAATATACAACTTTTAAAATATAAAAATGTTCACCCATGTGCCATCTAAAATTATCTCATGTACTGCAGGGGCCCACATACCATTGTTGGGGACATAATGACGTGCAGAACTTTATTTTGTGCTTTTCCCCTTTCTCCTTGTTAGATTTCTTTAACAGAGGTTTCTATACATGAGGAAAGAAACAAGAGCTTTTAGTCATTAGGGATAGAAGTGCCCTTAATTTTAAAGAACTCACCTCACCCTCCCTCCCCCACATTTTTTTTTATAGAAACTAGCATTTCTGAATCCACTACAGACTCATTCAAGATTGACTACACACCCTGACCCAGTCAGCTTTACCCATTTATTAGAAATGGTCTTAAGAGAACTGTGGAGGGGAATTGTTGGAAGATAAAAAAACACCTGCATGTTACAACACAGGGTAATGATAGAACTTAGTGAGTGAGGGCTGCGTCCTTGGGCCCCGTGGGACAAAACTGGCTGTGGCCCAGCCTCATAGGGCCTCATGGAGACTCACTGAGATTTGAATAGAAACAGAGCTGAAAGGACTCGAGAGAAATAGCTCATCCTCTTTTTTACAAATTGGGCAACTGAGGCCCAGAGGGGGCAAAATGGCATCTCTAGGGTCACACCACCAGTTGGTGACAAAGTTTGAGGCTTGGTATGGAAAATCTCATGCTAAGAATCACAGAACCCTGGTATTAGAAGCGGCTGCTTTCCAAAGCAAGAGGAACAGGCCCAAAACAGTTCGGCCAAGATCTGAGATCACTGGTGTGATAACCTTAGGAATGACAGAACCATGTCAGGGTAACCTGGACAAGGCCCCTCATGACCTGGAGTCCCCTTCCCTATGAAGGGGATTTCTGGCCATGACATAAGCGCAAAAGTGTTGATGATCTGACCCACAGATGCCCTGGTGCCCTCTAGTGCTACTCAGGGAACTGCTGTTCTAGAAACCAAGTTCAGAATCGTCTTCAAGTGCTACCTTTTATAGCTGTAATGAGTAGCCTGGAAATGTCCCCACCATTTCATAACCAGGGGCGCCCAGGCTAAATACCAAGTGGAAATTCAGAAGCTCCGAGTCCTGATCCCGGTTTTTTTCCTGAGCTTAGGCTGAAAAGTTTCAATAAAACCCTAATGACTAATCACAAACCTTGTGTTTCTGTTTCCTTAAATGCGACTTGGTCCAAAGAACCAACCAACAATTCAGAAACCATTTTCAGTTAACTCTTGAACAACATGGATTTGTACTCCATGGGTCCACTTATACATGTTTTTTTTTAATAAATACTGTAAATGCGTTTTCTCTTCCTTATGATTTTAATAACGTTTTCTTTTCTCTAGCTTACTTTGTGGTAAGATACAGTATATAATACATATAACATACAAAATGCATGTTAATCAACTGTTTATGTTACCAGCAAGGCTTCCTGTCAACAATAGGCTTTCAGTAGTTAAGTTTTGGGGAAGTCAAAGTTATACACAGGTTTTCAACTGTACAGGGGATCGGTACCTCTAAACCCCACATTGTTCAAGGGTTAACTGTAATAACTATTTCCTATGCTCTGGCAGGCTTTGGGACACAAAGATCAATCAGAGAGGGAGTCTCTGCCCTGGAGGAACTCACAGACCAGTGGAATAACAAACCAATCAACCCACAGCAGAAACATGGTGTAGCAACTTAAGAGTCCTCACCTCTGTGAAGGCTTCCCAAACTCTCTAGGGAGAATTAGTGGATCCCAATCCTTGAGTCTCACGGTACCTTGTACAGCCCTCTGCAGCCCTGTACCTTATTTCTGTGCTCTGTTTTGAAGTCTGTTCTCCTTTGAACAGTGAGCAGGAGATGTATTTTATTCAGCTCTGTATTCCCAGTGCCTGATATAAGTGGGTGGCCCTCCAAGATCCTTTTATGGGGGTAGGTATGGACAGTATCCTAGGAAACCACAGAGTAGAGAAAAATACCAGGATGCAAACCAGACAGTTCATTCAGCTTGAGGGTCTCAGAGAGCTTGACAGAGGAGAAGGCGTTGAGCTGGGGTGTGAATGGTAAACAGGCATTTCTGGGCGCTGTTTCGGCATGGCCTGAGAAGTGTCTATGTAAGTGTCCTTCTTGCCTATCTTGTATAAGCCCTTTCTCTGCACCTGGCACCTTTCCTGAAGGAGATGTCCATTTCAGTGAGTCTCAACATTTTACTTAGATAAGCCAGGTATCTGTTTAACCCTGCGTCAGCCGATAGCTAGTTAGTTGTTGGTTAATTTCTAGCTGTGTATGTTAATGTTCAAAATACACAGAAATACTAGGTTGGGGCATTTCATATCAAAACCATTTCCATCAAGCTTTGTAAGAATTCTAAGGAATGTGTGGGAACAGAGAAGTCCCATTGATTCACGTCACTTATGGTCAGTGAGGAATATGCCAAAAACATTTTTAGGAAAGAGGGCCGTGCCTCTGAGTGTGACATTGTAGTTTGTGTAAGGACACTGTTGATACCTGTCCCCAAAGACCCCTTTTCCTTAGCACTTATTTTCTAACAAAGGAGAACACTTATTTATTAATGACATTAATTATCATCTGTTCCTCCCTGCGAGAACGTAAGCTCCAGGAAGGCAGGGAGCTTTGATTGTCATCGATGTCTCCCAAATGTTTAGAACCATGTCCAGCACACACTAGGTGCTCACTGAATGAATGAATGAACATTGATGTGAATGAAAGATTAAATGAATGAATGTATGAACGAGTACTTCTGCTCCAGATCTGAGCCCAGGTAAAAGGTAAGTCTGTTGTCCTAAGTCGTTGGGATTGGAGAGTCACTATAATTTCCTCCAGAGAGCTGGCCTTTTGGTACAGGCTGCCTCCTTTCCAGGGGCTGGGCTGTTCATGCCTCACGTCGGATGTCATGAACATACCTAAGTAATTGAAAAGGGCATGTCTAAAAAGCACTCCAGTCATTTAAATGGCTGTTGTGTAAATGTATTCTTCATCAAAGGAAGTAGCTGTGACCAGTCCCAAAGGAGCACTATGTCAGGGGAGCTGGGTTCAAATTCCAGATATGCCCATTTCTAGTTAACGTGCTTTCGGGTCCGTCATTAGCCCTCCCTGAGCCTCAGTTTCCTGACTCATAAAATGGGGGCAGTGATCTCTTCACCACGTGCCTAGCACTGATATCCAGGAGGCCCCCCGGAAGCATCATCAGGCCTAGGAAGACCCTCTGAAAGGCCAGCAGTGTGGGTGGGTTTCATGAGCCTGTTTCCGAGCTAGTCTCCGACTCTCCCCAGGAAAAGATCCAAAGACGCCCCATGGGTTTTGTTAGGGAGGATCATGCGGCAACCTCCCCCCGCACCCATCCAAACCCAAATCCCCAGTAAGTCAGGAAGATGTATGTGTTTTAAAACATTGGGAGGTCTGCTTTGGATCACCCTGGAGCTGTGGCTTCCCTGAGCAGCTGAGAGTGAAAGGAAGCAGTCCCTCTGCTGGGAGCTCTTCCCCCCTGGCTCAGCGCTCACGTCCCACACAGGGGCTGCCTTCAGTTGGCTTTGGCGGCCGTTGACTTTTAAATCATAAAAAGCCGCTCTGTATACAGTTTACTCTGTTACTAAAAGGCAGCAGAACATAGGTATTAAAAAAAAAAAAAACTGAAGAAGCAGCCGTTAATCCCGCCAGGCTTCTGGGCACTGGAGCAGTTGCAGATGACAAAAGTTAATTAGAAACATGAGCAGTTTAACTGAAAACACTTGTGACAATTGGACGGACAGCCTCTCCAGTTGGAGAATTTTTTACAGGGAGTTGTTTCGGGAGAAAGTGGCTGTTGCTAGTAGGTAAGTCATAAATGACACTGTGACTCTGCAGATGGGGCCATGCTCTTTGGGGGCTGACATCCTGTCTGTTCTGAGCCCTGGGCGGGCGTGGGATGCGGGTGGGCACTGGGCTCAGCTGTGACATGTCTTTCCTGCCACTTTCACTCTGACAGCCCTTGTGGAGGAGATAGAGCTGCATCGTTCTGATTGTGGTGTGAAGAAGGGCACTGCAGTGTTCATGTCTGTGATATGGGTGGCCTTGGTGGCGAGCAGAACTCCAGTTTGAAACCGACCCTTCCCAGAACAATTCCGGTTCTAGTTTGGAAGTATGTTGAGGTTTTTCTGAGAAAAGAGTCTGGCCGGGAAAAGACCTCCTGAGCGCCAAGGGGAGAGCTTTGACTCTCAGATAACCTGTATGTTTTCTTGCCTACAGTGAAGCCATGTGCATGGTTTATACCCTTAAGCTAAAGAGTTTTTCTTATTTTAAGTCTAGTCTGAAACATGTTTGTAACTCTTTACAAGTGCCAACATAGAAAAAATTGATATGCTTTGATAGGACTTAGCAAGTTCTGTGGGTAATTATTCTTCTGTAAAGATTATACTCGGTTTCTCTTTTTTTCTTTCTTTAGTGTGTTCTGTTTTAATGTCTCTGTGACATTGTTTTCTTAAAGTTGGATAATTCTCAAGTGTTTTGCATAGCTGGGAAATGGGGTTGTGGGCTGATAATTCAAAACAGTAGATATTTCCTGCATCTTTCCCATACCACCACAATGGTGGTGCAGGTTTGAGTTTCTCTGTTTTTCCATGAACTGAAGCACTTAATTGTACTTTGTGTACACTGATGTTAAGATTAACGTGCATTTGCATAGCATACACCAAACTGGGATGGGAGGCTGTGAACTATACATGATAGAGAACAGGAGGGAGTCAAGGTAGGATTTAAAATTTAACCACAGGCACTATACAAAGCAGGTAATGGAGCTATAAAGCATTTGGGTTGGAGAGTGATGGGCTGTGGTTACATGGAACCGTAGCCAGCGCTCCCTCATGGTCAGTGCAGGTCCACTGGTGTAATTCAGGTTCTCTTCTCTTCCTCATCTCTGCAGAGCCATTGGCAAGCCCAGCCTCCTTCCACCCCGGAATGAATGAAAATGCACCTGTTTCTTTGGACAGTGGCAGCAGCTCCACCACCCCTGCTAATTGCAATGTCTCCTCGGCCATCCCCCAGCCCGGGGCCGCCAAGCCCTGGCGCAGCAAGTCCGTCAGCGTGAAGCACAGCGCCACGTCGTCCATGCTGTCAGTCAAGCAGCCCGTGCCCGAGGCCCCCAGGCCCAGCTCCGAAGCCTTGAAGCCAGCCCCCAATAATCAGAAGTCCATGCTAGAAAAACTAAAACTTTTCAACAGCAAAGGGGGTTCCAAGGCGGGTGAGGGACCAGGGTCGCGGGACACCAGCTGTGAACGGTTGGAGATTCTGTCCAGCGTTGAAGAGAGCGAAGAGATGGAGGCCACCAGTCGCACGCTGTCCATGGCGGGCCCCCCTTCCAACAGCCCCAAGATCGCACTGAAGGGCATCGCCCAGAGAACTTTCAGCCGGGCGCTGACCACCAAGAAGAGTTCCCCGAAAGGCAATGAAAAGGAAAAGGAGAAACAACAGCGGGAGAAGGAAAAGGAGAAAAGCAAGGACCTCACCAAGAGAGCCTCTGTGACAGAGAGGCCAGACCTCAGAGAGGGGCCAAAAGAAGACCCCAGTGGGGCAGTGGTGACGGAGATGCCAAAAAAGTCCTCCAAGATCGCCAGCTTCATCCCCAAAGGGGGCAAACTCAGCAGTGCCAAGAAGGAGGCGCCAGCCCCTTCCCTCAGTGGAATACCAAAACCAGGGATGAAGAGCATGCCCGGGAAATCCCCAAGTGCCCCTGCCCCTTCCAAGGAGGGGGAGCGGAGCCGGGGTGGCAAGCCGAGTTCGGGGCTCCCCCAGCAAAAGCCCCAGCTGGACGGCAGACACTCCAGTTCCTCCTCCAGCCTGGCATCCTCGGAAGGGAAAGGCCCAGGAGGGACCACCCTGAACCACAGCATCAGCAGCCAGACTGTCAGTGGGTCCGTCGGGACCACCCAGACCACAGGAAGCAATACCGTCAGTGTTCAGCTACCTCAGCCCCAGCAGCAATACAACCACCCCAACACTGCCACGGTCGCACCTTTCCTGTACAGGTAGGAGCAGCCGCCCGCCTGCCCTTCCTGGGCCACTGGACACAGAAGCCTTTCTGGTGGCTTCTAGGTAGTCAAGGACAGGCTCTCTGGGAACACTTAAGCAAATGCAGCTAAAGTACCAGTGATAAAGCCCTAACAGAGGTATTCACAGTGCTTGGGGGAACGATTAACACAGCAGGGCCTGGTGGAGGGTCAGAGAAAGCTAAAGACAGGAAGTACTATTAAAGCTGACCCAGGACGAGTGGGAGTTCACCAGGCATGTGGGGACTTGGGGCCATTTCAGAAGCAGCAGCAGCAGCAGCAGCACAGGCAGATGCATGAAGGGTGTTTGGTATCACTCCACAGGCTGCAGCATCAGTCCCCAGCCATACTGAACAGGAAGCGTCTTGCTGAATAACGGGTACTTCTTCTCACAGGGGTGTTTGTCTTGAACTTGCAGACCCTCACAGTTGCTTACCACAGCGCACATATTAAGGAGGTATTCAGCCCCTTCTGTGTGCGGGAATGTTGGAGGCAACAGCAGGATGCGGGAGAAGGGTAGTGGTGAGGAGAGACCAGTTCTGGAAGAACAGAACCCAGGTTGTATTGAGGAGGCGAGCCTGGCTGTTTGCATCCGACTCTGTCCTTCTGGCTGTTGTGTGCCCCTCGGTCTCTGGCTCTCATGGCACGCCCATAGGAGCATATGTGGAGCCAGGTGCGGATGCTCTGTGTGGTTCTGGCCTGTGAGCACCTTTGGTTGCTCAGCCGGCACCACATACCTCGGCGAATGGGGACACTAGCTCTGGGTGTTACTTGATGCATGTGGATGAGTCCTCTCCAGGCAGGCAGGTGGCAGCTCCTGCAGCCCTGATTTTAAGAAAGTCCCAGAGCTTTGCTCACAGTAGTCAACTTGTCCTATGCTTTGGATGTATAGTGCCTTGCGCCACACTGCACAGTTGAATATAATTAATACCTCTGCGAAGCAAAAGGGGACTAAGGATTGAATGATTGAATGTCATATTCTGGGCACTCCTTTTACAGCTTCCACCCTAAGTACACACACACACACACACACACACACACACACACACACACACACACACACACTCACACTGTATACATACTCATACAGCCATAGGTGTATATACATACATCGACAGTCACATGTACGTGGAAGCACACAGCCACATTCATTTATAAAATGCAAATACACTTTCGCATACATGTATTTTCATAGCTATTCATATGCATACTTACCCATAACCATCTCTCCCTGCATGAGCTGTGCTCTAGGAGACTTTGTTACCATCCCTGCCAACAGCTGATGGAAAGGCTGGCTTGAGCGATTTCAGAGTAAAGCCAGCCAGTGAGGGAATGTCAGGCCTCGCCTCATCCCTCTTCCATGAGGGTCACACCCAAACTTTTAAAATGGAAGCCAGTCATCTTTTTATTAAATCACATCCTCAGCTCAGCTAGCAGTCCTGAGAAATGGGCCAAGGCTTAGGTAATGACTCAGCACTAGTCTGCACGCACAGCTTTTTGTGCGGTGGTTCTCTGAGCCATGGAGGCAACTGAATTGCTCCCCACGAAACGTTCATCATTCCAATAGCATTTATAGCCTTGCTATC
>NW_017731509.1:1917947-2000803 GCF_001890085.2 Hipposideros armiger | reverse complement strand
CCTGGACTTGGTCCTTCCTCAGCCTGCAACTCCCTGTGTGGTCTTGGGACCTGGTCGCAGGAACCGCTACTGAGTGTGCACCAAATGTGTGCAGAGAGACCTGGCTAACAGCTTTCCATGCCTTAGCTCCTTTAATCATGCCCATGTTTCTCTGAGCTATCTACCTTTTTAAAAATTCCTATTCTACTCTTGGGTATCTATGCAGAGAAACCCAAGATGCTAATTTGAAAAAATATATGCATCCCTATGTTTATTGCAGTACTGTTTACAATAGCCAAGACTTGGAAACAACCGAAATGCCCATCAGTAGACAACTGGATTAAGATACTGTGGTATATTTATACAATGGAGCATTACTCCGCTATAAAGAAGATTGAAATTGTACCATTTGCAACGATATGGATGGACCTAGAGACTATTATGTTAAGTGAAATAAGTCAGAGAAAGACAAATACCATATGATCTCACTTATATGTGGAATCTAAAAAACTGAATGAACGAGCAAAGTAAACAAATAGTCTCAGAGATATAGAGGAAAAACTGATGGTTGCGAGTTGGGAGGAGGGTGGGGATGAGGGAGAAGGGGAAGGGTTTAGAAAGCATAAATAGATAACTACAATATTGCCACAGGGATATGAAAGACAGTTCAGGGAATATAATTAATAATGTTGTAAATATTTTGTAGGGTGTCAGATGGTCACATGTCTTGTTAGGGAGACCATGGATGGGGTAGAGGCTTGATTACTGCACGGTACACCTGAAGCTGATGTTGTATAATATTGTATGTCAACTATAATTGAATATATATATATATAGTCACGGGATGTGGAGTATAGTGTGGGAGTGGAGTCAATGGAATTATAATAGATATATATGATATGCATGGGGGAGTGGGGCGGCAGATTGGGGGAGGGGGGTTGTCACTCTGAGGGGTAAAAAGTATAACTATTACACTGTGTAGTACACCTGAAACTAATTTAAAAATGTTTATTTCACAATAAAAAAATGCTGGTGGAGACCCACTAAATTAATTTATCACTTATTAATTGAGGAAAAATACAAGTGACCTCTGTCTAGATTATTTTTTACTTTTTTGAGCTATAATATACATCCAATAACATGGAAAAAATTTGAAAAAAAAATCCCTATTCTGTAGCTGAGCACAGCTGAAGCTTAGAGCAATTAAATAACTTGCTCTAAGTCACAGAGCTAATAGCCAGAAAAGCTAGTGTTTAACCCCAAGGCTGTCCAACTAGAAGGACCAAGTTCTTCACCACTGTATTCTCTTGTCTCTGTAAATCACTGCATTGCTCAGAGCCTGATTGTCTTCATCTGCAAAGTGAAGAGATTGGACTAGATTAGAGGATTTCAAAAAATAGGTTAGACTTCCTTTGTGTTCTAAAACGCTCTCTCTCAAGTTTATGGCTCACTATATATAACCTATGGTGCTCTCCCCAGAGCCTCTCCATGTTAGTAATTTCATCAAAGGATAAAAAAAGACAAATCATTTAAAAAATCACTCAGAATGAATTGTATTTATCAGTTCGGAAGTTAACAGCAGCTACCTCTATCACTGTTTTTGTCATATCACTTGTGATTTCTGTAGCAGCCAGGAGAGGGCGCTATTGTTATTCCCACTGTACCGATGCAGGCGCTGAAGTTCAGAGGTGAAGTGACATACTCAAGTGTGCATGGCTATCAAGTTACGGACTGCAGGCCTGAAGCCAGCTACGTGGTCAGACTTCAAGTCTAATGTTTCTTCCAATACCCAGCCTCTTTCTAGATTTAAAATTTTCTCCTTCATCCATGTAACACATGTATCCTGCCTTGAGTGCCTCCTCAGCATACGAACTTGAACAGATCGTATCCTTATGTGTACACATCAAAAGAGCCAGTCTTTGCCTTCAGAGAGCTCTCAGTCTAGTTGAGGAAAGATTTATTCATGACATCACATTGTCATAAACAGGCTTCAGGAGAAAAAGGAGAGTGCTGTAGAAACACACAAGAGGTACTGTGATCAGCTGGCCAGGAGTGAGGGACGGCGTCCAGGTCAAGATGACATGGCAGCTGTTCCTGAAAGGCAGATTAGGAGCAAAGTGAGAAGGAAAGAGGAGAAGGGCCTTTAGGCAGCGGTTACAGTAACTACAAAGACAAAACTGCTAAGGGCATGGTGTGATCTGGGAATGGAGAGAAGCACCTGTGGGTGGAACACAGGGCAGGACAGCGTACAGGGCAGGAGCGGCAGGAGATGGGGCTGGCGATGAAGGAGGGAGCCTGTGATGTCGGCTATCTTCTACCACAGTGAGGACTTCAGACCTATTGTGGGAAACCATGGGAAGCCTTTCATCAGAAGGCGATGAGATCACATCAGTATCACAAAGATCAGTGAGGGATGGTATGGAGAGTGGACCAGACCTAGAAACAGTCTAGAACAGAGGCCATGTATTCAGATGCCTGACTGGGCCCCAAAAGATAATATAAGTGCGAGCCTCAGGATGAGTGGGACTGTGGCAGAGCGAACCCCACACCTCTAGAGGGAGCAGCCACCACTTGGCACCAGCAGGTGGAGCTCAGTCCTTCCAGATTCCTTGCTTTTACTGGGAGGAGGCAGAAATAAACCCAGCTGCTTCTTGTGAAATGTCCTAATTTTTAAATGTTGAAACTAATTCAACAGCTTTAAAATACTGCGCACACCAATCAGAATAAATCTGTGCACTGGTTCCTACACCTGGTTGCCATTTGCAACCTCCAGACCTGTTTACAGAGCACTTCTAGGGCCGAGGCCGAGGTGATGAGAGCCTGGACTCTGGCCAGGGGATGGAGAGAGGAGCACAGGGGCTATGAAAGGACTTTAAAGGTAGAGCTGACTGGAATCGGGAACTGATGGCTTCAGTAGGAGGCCGAAGGGAGGAAGAGTAGATGGATGTCTATCGGCACATCCCCACACTTAAGACGGTTCTCATTCTTGGCAAACGCTTT
Organism: Hipposideros armiger; assembly: GCF_001890085.2. Lineage (NCBI taxonomy): Eukaryota > Metazoa > Chordata > Mammalia > Chiroptera > Hipposideridae > Hipposideros > Hipposideros armiger. The sequence goes on along the minus strand of NW_017731509.1, from coordinate 1,997,824 downwards.
CTTCCTAGAGAGTGAAATAGGGTTGAGGTAGCTCAAGATGCTAAATGAATGGATAATGTTACACCCAGGGTTATACATCTGAGTGGAGTTATACGTTTGCCTACATGAGCAAAGGTAGTTGCGGCAAGAACACATTGCATGAAGCAGTTGTCTCGATTTGCTTGACAAATAAGGGCATGGAGAAGGTTTGGGGAAGTACGCATTTCAGTCAAGTGTTGACATAATGATCAATGAGACCTTTCATGTCAGAAGATCCAAGCTCTGAATCAGAGACCTGGAGGGCAAACACACCTGCTTGGCACGTAGTCCTGACTGGTTTTACAGTCACCTTTTCAGACAGAGCCATGCCAGGAGGACTGGGGGGGCCGGAGCGGGGGCTGTCAATGGAGTCATCTCTAGGCTTGACTTGCTGGTGTTGCTTCTTTCTTAGGAGTTGCTCTTTGGTATAAGTTAAATGATCCAAACCACCCAGTACTCTACAGCATTTTTCTGGCCAGACTTCGTGCTCTGATGGGGATCCAGTAAGACCCTCCGTTTGGGCGATGACTATTTCATCTTTCACAGTTCGGTGGCGCTCTCTGACATTGCTCCATACGCATTAATGAATTATTTAGCATCAGTCTGCTGGTCTGCTCTGTTCCACAGCTTCTTGCTGAAGGAGGTATTGGGGGGTGCTGTGGTCAGACCACAGTAGTCCAGATGTGGGAGTTACTGCTTGTGACAAGTGTGTCTGCTTTGGTTTGTGTGTGAAGGTCCCAGACAGACACTGAAGGGAATGTTACTGCCGAGTCCAGCTCAGCGGGTGTGAGCGTGGAGCCCAGCCACTACTCCAAGAGTGCACAGCCTGCTCTGGAAGAACTCCCTGGTGAGTATGGAGCCCCAGAAATTCTGTTTCTACTGGTGACGCGGCCTCACGTGTAACCAACTGCTGGACGGGCATGAACCCAGCAGGTTTTAAAGTTGGTTTACTGTTGCATTGATCAATGAACTAAACAAACTTATTTTCTTTCTTACTATTTTTCTTCTCTTTCTTCCCTGTTTATTCTCTCTCTCTCTCTNAGAATGGAAGTCCCTTATGTCTCCAAGTGAAGCCCTGAGTCTTCTTGACGGCTCCCTGCTCTGCAGCACCAGCTGACATAAGTTGAGTGCTTGTGCTCTCTCTCTCTCTCTCTCTCTCTCTCTCTCTCTCTCTCAAACACACACACACACACACACACACACACACACAATCTACTTCCCTCTCTCAAGAATTGTAAATAAATCTCTTACCTGTTGGCAAATCCTATTTTAAGATAGGTTCCATTTCATTCATGTAGGAGCTCTGGGCTGCTGTGACACTTAACTTTCAATCACCTTGTTTACTCTTCAGATAAAGTCACTTCCCAAAAAGAGTTGGAACTTTAAAATATTGGCTTTTTTCTTTCCTGTATGGAACCACTGATGGGACATTGTTCTTAACACCCTCCATTAATTGGAAAGAAGATTACAGCATGCTGCTTTTACCAAAACCAAAAAAAATTTAAAATTTAAAATAAATAAAAAAATCTAAATTTTATTTAAGTATAACCTAGACAATGATGACTAAAGGGGCGTTATATAAAAATATAAAATCTGCAGTTGTCATATAGCTCATTCCACAAACACTATACTATTGCGTTCTTCATTTATAGGAGAAAAGTTAACACCTGAGTTTCCACCTTCTCTGTCTCTCTTCCTCATTCCCCCTGTGTCCCAGCAACTTCTAATCAAAGAAGCGAGTGGTAAACCACATATTTAGTAGTGGCTGTGTTATTCTCCTATCGTACCACTTCCAGAGTTGGGTTAGAAATTGAATTCATGTTTAAAATCTATTTATTAGACTAAATCCCATGACCACATCATTTTAACATTTTAATAGCCACATTATCACTCTGGAATTGGTCTGCAGCCCATGTGATCAAATCCTACCCATCTCACCATTAGCTCTGAGTATTAATTTCAGAGGATCTGAGAGACTTAACTATTTCCTTTTCGTTCTGCTGGCTGGGCTAGGTGATGGGGCAGAGACGTTTCAAGCCATTTGTAAGCCCCCACATTTGGGATTGATTTTGCTTCCTTCTCTCCACGGTTTGTAGCTCCCTTGCCTATGAGGACATGGCTAGCACAGGAAAAGAGCCAGGAGAAGGGTGTGGAGTTCGGACGACTGCGCAGGTCTCCACACACATTCCAGATCATGTTCTTATGTGCATACATCAAAAGAGAGAAGCCAGTACTTCAGAGCCCGGCATGTATCAGATGTGTGTCCCATGGAGTAGTGTGGATTCGTGTCAGGCATTGTGGCTCAGCAAAATTCACATTTGTAAAGCAAAAGCAGCAACCAGAGAACATTCTGTATAACACTTAAATTTCAGAGTGACAGACTGCAGCCTGTGATCTTTCACTCATTTTTCTTCCTTTCTCCATGTGTCCTCTGCATCAGGACTATAAAACCAAGTAAGAAAGCCTGAGATACTGTCTCCTGCTTTGGGGAACAGAGCTATGCAGCCAATCGTACCTAATCAAGCACTCTTTGGTGTTAAGTCGAATGGTGTTAGTTGCTAATGAAAATGTCTTAATCAGGGTGACTTGCCGTTACATTCAAACAGAACTCACATGTATGACTGTACAGTGAATTATTTTATGGAGACACTGCATAGTGGCATGAGGTTGAATTTAATTTATCCACAACTGACCCCTTGAAATGACAATGAATGGTGAGTGTATTTAGAAATAGACATTTACGAGGCTATTTAATCAATTGCTTAGTTCTTCCTCTTGCGTATGCAAATAGGTGGATTTTCCCACAGTGCTTTGTCATTTACATAGCATTACCATTAAGATTTGGATTGTGTAGTTAGAAGGAACCACACAATCCTGTTTGTTTATTATCCAGCTTATGAATTCTTTCTATCATTCACTAGTGAATCGTCTTTCAGTCTCTGCTTGAATATTTCTTGTGATGGGAAGGTTGAAGGTTATTCTTTCATAAGACAGCTCTTCCATATTTTGTTGGCTTTAATGGGTAATAGAGTTCTTTCCTCTTAACATTTCTAATCACTGGATATAATCAAGCACCCTGAAGCCCACAGACAATTTTCATTTTTTCCTTGTAGCAGCATGTCCCTTAAGCCACCCTCTTCCAAGTAAAAATCCACGTTCCTTCCATGTTCCTTTTGTAACACCCTGACATCCTCTAAACTCAACCCTATTGGGTTAGAATATGTGACAGCCTCTCCATCATGGCCAGTGGCTTAAGGGAGGACAGCATTTGGCAAACGCGAGAGCGCCACAGTGACCTGGAATCGCTTACTCAATTTTTAAGATCTCTGTATGAGTTAAAAGGATCCTGGCATTTCCACTAGAGCATGGTTGTATTTTTATTTGGTTCAGACTGAGAATTGGTGGGAAAATCTCAGTTCATCTTCCAAGGAGGCAAAATTGACAGTTCAGAACATGATCATCTAAGCAAGGCAGGTGGATTACTGGTTTTCATTTCTATGTCACTCTTGGGATCTGGTGTTGTGTAGGGCTCTGGGTGGAGCACGCATTTCCCAATGAGACCCCCAAGAATGAAACAGGACACTCAGATTCAACGAGCCCTCGTTTGGTGCCAGGCATATCTTATGTGTCATCTCATCTGATCCTCCTAACCCTTTGAGGGAAAGGCTTTATCCCCATTTCACAGATGTCATTCAGAGAAAATAAGCAACTTGTCCAAGGTCAAGTGGGTAATAAACAGCAGTGCCATGATTCAAGCTTTTATCTGTCAGAATGCCAAGTCCATGATTTTTTTTTCAACCCTTCACTGACCAAAGGTCTGTTGGACAATAAATATTTTTGGGGCATGTGGTGGGGGTTACCAGAAGTAAATGTGAGATGCCATCCCATCTCAAAGATCTCTGAATTTCTGAAGAATTAACACAGGCAAATATGTCATGAATAGAGATATGGATCAGTAAATATAATTATTATACTTCTTGTGTGTGATTAAGCTAATTAATGAAAGTAATTTAAAAACTGATGCCTAGACTTAGCTTCATAATAAATGTTCATTATAGGGCCTAGAGCTGTCCAAAGGATTAGTACCTTTTTTGGCAGCCTTACACAGATAAAATGCGGCGATCCTGGCAGTAAAAGATATTTAATTGATGGCCCAAGAGATAGATGCAATTACATTCCTCCAAAGCCATTAGGTGAAGGTAAAGTCAGCATTCATCACGGGTTTCATTTAAAAAACACATACCTACAAGTATGTATTTTAAAGAATTGGGTGGGAAATACAAGTTTGACCACTCTTCAGATAGGAGAAAAAGAAATGCCTTCCAAATTTCTCTTGGTTAAAAAGGGAGAAAATTGAAAACACTTGCATTTTCAAGGAGAGTTTGCTGTAGAAATTTCCTCCATAAAAATCACATACCGTGTTTCCCCGAAAATAAGACCTAACCAGAAAATAAGCCTTAGCATGATTTTTCAGGATGCCGGTAAATAAGCCCTACCCCAAACATAAGCTCCAGTTAAGATTGTCAGCCAGCATGACTGTTTGAGTAAATGTAGATTTTTGTACATGAGTAAATGAATAAATGTAGATTGTTGGAGCAAAACTTAATATAAGATCTAGTCTTAATTTCGGGGAAACACGGTAGCTATCATTTAATGCAGCCTCCAGGCACCACCATGCTGATAATAACCTAAGGAAGTTGTCATCTGTCTCAGAAGGAAGGTTAATTCTGTGACATTTCTTAGATGCCTGTTGCCCTGTCAATGATAGCTGCGGAAGTGCTACGTAGGGTCCGATGTAAATTTCACTGGCTGTTGTCCATGTGTACTGGGTTTTCTATGAAGATTTCTTTAAAATTGTTGCTCAGTGCTTAAAATAGTCGTAGGCTTTTAAAGACCCTTGATTGTGGTTCTTCAGGCTTCTCAGCCCTCCCTGGAATTACTCTGAGGGAAAGATGTTTGAGTTCTTTAATCACTATTGTCATTCCTCTTCCTCTGAGAAACCCAAACAACATACAATAGTCAGGGAACCTAAAGCAAGGCTACTCGGAGAGGGCATGTGGCTTCCTGGCTTGTGTGTAGCCTGTGTCTCCTGGGACATTTATGCCAAATTAAGCTCTGGGCCACATATTTTGTGGAAAATCTTTCCCAGAGAATGGAAGTCCCTTATGTCTCCAAGTGAAGCCCTGAGTCTTCTTGACGGCTCCCTGCTCTGCAGCACCAGCTGACATAAGTTGAGTGCTTGTGGTGGGCACTGTGCCCAGGGATCCCCAGCCTCTATGGCATTTAGTCCCCATTGCTGTCTTTCGAGGTCAGTACTGTCACTGCCCTCACTTTAGGATGGTGGAATATGAAAGGTGGAGAGGTCTGTTGCCACCTTTCCTATGATCCCACAGCCAGTGAGTAGCAAAGCCAGAATCTGAGATGACATCATAAATCAAAGAAAAAGGCAACTCTTGCTCTGTAGAAATACTTGTGATTAGCAAGTGCAGATCTTTCAGTCACTGCAAGTTTCGTTTGTAACATAGAACCGGTAACAGCAGCATGTGTCACCTATGCATGAAAAAACAAAATGCCTCACCCAGTTTTGCACGGGCAGAAAGTGATGCCTGGGAATCAGACCTGAAGTGTGCATGTCTTTATGGGAGACTGTGGAAATGTGTTTATATCTCAGACTAGGTACTTTGCTTCTCCTACAAGCTGGATTTCACCTATTTCAGGAGGGAGAAGAAAAGACTTCTCTTCTTGGACTTAACACCTTCCTTTGGGCATTCATTCATTCATTCATTCATTCACTCATTCATTCTCAAATCCTTCTTAAGCACCATTGGTGAGCCAGGCCTTGAGCTCACCGTGGAGCATGGTCATATCATGAATTCAGTTGCTGCTCCCATGAAGCTCACTGTCTCTCTGAGAATTAAAATAGTCTTAACACTCGTTTTTGCAGGAGAAGACCCTGAGGCTCGGCGACTGCGGACAGTGAAAAACATCGCTGACCTGCGGCAGAATTTGGAGGAGACCATGTCCAGTTTACGGGGAACTCAGGTTACACACAGGTATCTGAAACATGAATTACTCAACTGAACTAGCTAGTAACTTGATTTTCACATGGCTTCTTCTACGTTTGTTCATGCCACCAGCAAAGTGATTTGGTTAATAAGGAAACAAATCACCTTGACTCCCAAATGTGCTGGAATTGACAAAGAATGCCATATAATGTGCAGAAAAAAGGTGTATGTAGCGAGAATTAATACAGACCAATCTTCCCCGAAGCAGAAGGTTGCTACATCCATCCAACAGAGGATATTGTTGACCAGCTCCATTTAAATTTCACTATCCATGCATTTTCCAAAATTATATTGTACTGTTGAAATGAGCAGGTGAACTGTATTTGACCTGTGTGGCAAAGGGAATAACTTGAATTCCTACCCGATCTTCTGATATGCAATGCTCTATAATGTTGTTTGTCATGCACATGTATAAAATACGTAAGGAAATATTTATGAAAACTTATGATCGTGTTTAAACTGTGATTTAGTTGGAAAAAATCTAGGATTACACTGGGAACATTTATCAGGTTGTTTTCATTGCTGAGCAAGAATCTGAAGAGGATGCAACCCCGGGACACCCTTCGTGATTTTGGCAGAACCAAGTTTTACGGTCTGTGCTTGGCTTTGATAATCAAGGCCCAGTCCTGGGTACCCCCAGTGGTTCCCCAGACAGTCTCCTTTGCTTCTACAATTGCAGTCTTTTTGATAAATGAATATAGCAAGGAGACTGCAGGGCTTTTCTACTGCCAGCAGTTTTTTCAGATCAGGGTTAAGCACTGTGGGTTGGGTTCCATCTTAAATTAGACTGGGGCCCGAACCTTAGGGGTTCCCCATATGAGGAAAGTAAGGCCGCTTGCAAGATCGCAGGGAAACAAAAACAGCCGAGGCACCAGCTTGGTTCTTTCAGAGGAGCATGGACTTGGTAGCTGTTGTTTAAGTCCCCCTAAACCTTTGCTATATGCTGGCATAGGGACTCTGTGACTAGGTCTGAAGCATCCCTGTTTCCAGCATAATCACTGAAACTGACTTAATATGGGTTACAACAGTTGGGTGGATTTCTTGGCGTGGACGAGGATGGTAATGGTGACAGGAGGGACAGCTTCGATGGCCTCTCTGGCAGGAAAGACTCTGGCTGTCTCTGCTCAGTGAGAAACCCCAGTGCAGCTCTGAGAGATACACTGATTGTCCTGGCTCTGCCACAGCACCTGAAGGGCCAGAAAGACGGGGGACTGTAAAAAAGTCTGTCTGATGGCCAGGGACCAGCTCGGTCTCCTGGCAGATGCAGACTCACGTAATTTGATTTATTATCAGTGTAAATTGATCTCAAGCTCAGGCATTTACTTTTCTGGCCTTTTGCCCGCCCCAAAGTTCAGTTGTCATTTTGGACAAAATGTGGGAAAAGCCAAAGTGTGGGGTAAATGGAGCTCGGAGAGTCAGACAATCAAGGCCCTCCCCCTCTGGTCGGTGAGGAAGGAGCTGAGGAGGTGAAATACGGTGTTAGGCCCCCCAGAGTGATGGGGTTCTGCCTTTGGAAAAGGAGCTACGATGCAGCGCCCTAGAACAAATGGGCAGGTGGGTACCTTTATGCCCAACGTTATCAGTTCAGCATTTTCTATTTCCTTTCCCATGCTGAAGAGGAGATTTTAGTCGTTAAGGTCATGTAATTAAAGTAATTGGTAGTGGGTGTCTTGTACCATGTTTCAGGGGGGTAAAGCTTGTGCTGGGCTTTTCAGAATATTATGCAGATGTGCAGATTGGCCTTTTCATTTTTAGTAGAGGGAATACACTGGGTGGCACATTGGTGCCTAGTGTTTGTTCCTATTTTGTATATAAGAAATATTTCCTAATTTTTAAAAATTAAATTTATTGGGGTGACCATAGTTAGTAAAATATTTCATAATTTAAAAAAGAAAAATGAACGAACCTATGAACTGCAAAGGATCATGGGCACATTAGGGTCTAACCCAAGATGACTTTTATGTTTTTAGCACATTGGAAACCACATTTGACACCAATGTCACCACAGAGATCAGCGGACGCAGTATCCTCAGCTTGACGGGCAGGCCTACTCCTCTATCCTGGAGACTTGGCCAGTCCAGCCCTCGGCTCCAAGCAGGAGATGCCCCCTCTATGGGCAACGGGTACCCGCCTCGAGCCAACGCCAGCCGGTTCATCAACACTGAGTCGGGCCGCTATGTGTACTCTGCCCCTCTGAGGAGGCAGCTGGCCTCCAGGGGCAGCAGTGTCTGCCACGTGGATGTCTCAGACAAGGCGGGAGAGGAGATGGACTTGGAAGGCATCAGTATCGATGCTCCCGGCTACATGAGCGACGGGGACGTCCTGAGCAAGAACATCCGGACGGATGACATCACCAGCGGGTAAGGGCCTGGGGTGTCACCCTCTTCACAGAGCAGGGGAAGGCTTGGCACCTAAGTTTCTTTTTTTCAAGGCTTTATTTAAGTTCCCTGGAGGAGATCAAACGGCGTACTTTGCTTTCTGCTGTCCACGTTAAAGGCTGTGGGGTGTGGAGGGGACCTTCTCTGGATGGAGAGTCACAAGATCTAGGCCGCAGTCCAGATGACTCTAGCAAGGCTCGACTCGCAGCCAGAGTGACGCTTGACAACGAACCATACTGTGTCGATCCTTTAAACCAAACCTTGCACTCAGGCTGGAATCCAGACGCCTTAACATGGCCTACCTGGCCCTGTGGGACCTGGCCCTTCCCTGACCCTTAGATCTAATGGTTCCCCACCCACCCCCGTCGCGTCCCCTGCTGCAGCTCTTCCTTCTGTTCCTCAGTCTCATCAAGCTTGTCCCAGCCTCCTGGCCCTTGAACCGTCTGTTTCTCCGCCTGGATGCTATCCCCCACATCTTTTGCCTGCTGGACCCTTCTTACTGCTCAGCTGCCATCTCTCTAGAGGGGCCCTCCCTGACCGTTGAACTTGAAGTAGTTTCTGTGCCCTTGCCACATGCCCTCTCCTCTCTATTACTGTCATATGGATATCGCTAGGTGAAAGCATATCACTATTTGAAACTATCCTGACTGTGTGTTTGCATGTTAGGTCTCCCCGCGGCCTCCTGTTTGCACCAATCAGCACCATGAAGCAGGGACATTGTCTGGCTTGTTCGCCGAATCCCCAGGGCATTGTACATAGAGGAGCTTAGAGACACGGCTGAGTTAACGACCACATGGATTGCTCCAGGAAGGAGCAAACCCAACCTCCCTGTTTCTCTGTTTGTGAGGTTAAGGGGAGTGATAAGATGATGTCTAAGCTGTGCTGTGACAATGTATAACCCGAGGCGTGGCCGCTTGATTTTAGCTCTGCTTCCAAATCACTGTGTAAACTGAAGGTGCGTCGATTTATTCCACTTGCCAGAGACTGTATCTGTTAACCTGACTTGCACTGAAGTTTTCCAAGATCTTTCCCTCCTCTAACATTTTAGCCGTCAAAATTACAGATGATAAAAATCAGACATAATACTCATGCCACTCATTTCCATGAACAGTGATCGACACCCCACGGGTGAGTCAGTATTTTCATAATTTAATAATCGTTAATGCTCCCACTAAGCGCCAAGCCCTGTGTTAGGTGCTTTACACCTGTTACCTTGTTCTATCTTCACAGCAATGCTTTGAGGTAAGCGATAGCATCATCCCCATTTTATGGAGGAGTAAACTGAGGCTTAGGAATGTTAAATAACTTGTCCGGGGTCCTACAGTGGTCGAGAGGCAGAGCCCAGGGCTAGTGGCTCCAGGGCCTTGTTCCTTAATCACTGTGTCACACCGTCTTGCCCAGCATCGTATGGCTGCGTTGAAATAGCATAACTACTGGAGTTTATTTGAAAATTATTTCCTTTTGTTTAAAAGTTCTACCTGTCTGACTAGAAGGGTTCTTTGGTTTACTTAAAAGCGTAAACAAGAGATGCTTTGGCTTTCTGCCTATTACTTTTTGAGCCGTCCTGTCGTGAAATCTTGGAAGACAGAAGCCACCTTACCCTTGCAATATAACAAAGTTCTGCCCTCCAGAATGGCTGGGAAACTTAAGGGACTGACAAATGACCTGGTGAACTCACAGCATCATTTTGTATTTCTAGTTTTCCATGAACATGAAAATAACAACATACACCTATTACTAAAATAAAATTGCATGTAATTTCATCTTTGTATTATTTAGAAGACTTTTGGTATCTCTCATGACCTCAAGGTTATCATTATCAATTGCCATTGTAATATAATACCAAAATGTTTTAGGGTTATTTTGAGATTTCTCTATCCTGTGATAAGACTTTATTCTATTGTCGGATCTGTCTTTGAATCCTCACTGTATGAAGGTCATTGTTTATTTTAATGTAGTACTGACAGTTTCCACAAGGTGGAGACATTGAAGTACTCTAAACTGAACCTCAGTGATGTCACAGTGAGAAATCCTAGTTTCTTTAGCTACTCAAACCAGACCCTTTTTTTTTTTTTTTTTACCCCTGCTAAGAAGCCCAAATGTTTACATTTCAGTTCCTGCTTTGGGGAGGTTACATTTTTAGCAAGTGAGATAATGCTCAGAGCAAGTGTAGATAAAAGTGCGGGCATGTAAGCAAACCACCCAGTTCCTAAAACTGAAGAACTCTGGGCTGGCTTTTCTTCTCCCATCCCTTTGAGTGTAGAAATTTACCTCCAAAATGAGGAGAGGTAGCCCAGATGGCATTGAATGCTCCTTCTAGTTGTAATATTCTAGAATGCTGGTTTAAAAGCATGACTTCATGCGACAGAAATGCATGTGAGTTCTTGCGTTGAGGCCCACTTTGGTTTTACATGCTGAGTCCAGGGCATGTCATTGAGTGTCCTTTGTACTTATTTCTTTTTTTTTTTCTTATAAACATGACAAGGTTGTAGATATTGAAGGACTGGTCATTAGTCTGTGCTTCAGAATCGGCTAAATAAATATATTGCTGAGGCAATTGGTGTAGTAGAAAGAAAACAGACTGAGATATCTGACAGATGGAGCTTAAACCCTGCTCTGCCACTTGCGAGCTCTGTGACATGAGGCATGTCATTTAACTCCCCTAAGCCTTGAAGCATTAGAAATAATATGGTTCTTAACCTTCCACAATTAGATTTCTCTTTGAGGTTGTATCTGATTAACGGCAAATATCTGATAAAGACACAAAGTCTCAGACAGGGTCCATATATCTTATCAACCTCAAACATCCAGGCACTTGGAAACAATGAAACGATTAAAGTTTTCATCCAGATGTTTGTTTGGCTTAGTGGGAACAGCCTTGATGTTTGAGTAATATAGAAATCCATAAGGAGGCTCTTTAATGAAAGTTCTTGTAAAAGTTTACAGCAAGTTTATTTTAAAAGCCTGATATGGAAGTAAATTCTAGTTTCTGAAATCCTGTGACCTTTCTTTTTTTTTTTTTAAATGACACTGTACCTCTGCTTGGTATAACAGCTATTTTTTGATGTCTCTAGCTCATTGTCTCTACTGGCTAGTATGCACATGCATCTGTGTGTATCATTCAGTTTGCCTGAAGATGGGGCTGAAATTTGTGTCGAGTTGAAGAACCTAACGGTGAATGCCTTTTGTCTTAGTGCGTGCTTGCATGCGTGAGAGGCTGAACGCGCACGCGAGTGAGCGATACTCTCCTGTTGCACTTAGTATGTGCTGGGCGTGTCTGAGTACTTTACAAGTTGTCACCTGACCTCACCACTTCCTTTTATTAAATTGGTAAATTGGGCTTTGGCTTTAGTTAGTGGAAAAGAATTTAAAATAACAGATGAAGATGCCTCTTACTAAGTTTTGATCTGTGAAGTCAATCCATCTACTCATCTTCTAAAAATTTAAGAGTGCCATATGGTACAGAATAAAATTAAGGGGACAGACTTAGCATCCATATGTTTGGAAAGATGATTCTTTTTTCTTTTCAAAGGAGCCTGCATAATCTTCCAAAGTATGAATATACATTCCTTCCTGGAAAAATATGACCATTTAAATTTAACATCAGAAATGTTTCCAAGTACCTTTGCTGGCTTCCCATTGCTGTGAGAACAGATCTCAATTCTTAACTGAAGTTGGGAGGCTCTTGATGATGTTTCCCTCAGCGGCCCTCTCTGCTTTAGTCCTGGCCACATCCCTTCCCACGCAGCCCACACACCCCACTGCTCTAGGATCCCTGCCATTCATTACCGGAGGTGGTAGGCCTACCGTCAGGATGGCCGAGCAGTCTAAGGTGCTGCATTCAGAGGTGGTTTCCTGCATTTGCAAAGCACTGCATCTCAGGACATGCCACTTTCTTCCTGAATTTCCTTTCCCATCAAGCCCCATGGGACTGACCCTAAAATAAACACCTCCTCTGTGATGCCTTCCTGGACTTCCCCAGAGTTAGCTCTGTCTCCTGTGTTTCGGGTAGCTTTGCTTTACACCCAACCTTGTGGGTGAACCCCTCACTTTGCATGGGAAGTGTTTGAGAGGGGCTGGATAGTACTGAGGAAAGAGTAAGGTCTTAAGAGGTAAACAGATTTGAGATTGAGTCCTGGCTCTGCCAAATGAACTGGAAAAAGTTCTGAACCTTTGGGAATTAGAGATAGAGCTTGAAAAACACCTGGCAGAATCTGGGATGCTCAAGAAATGTGTGTGTGTGTGTGTGTGTGTGTGTGTGTGTGTGTGTTGTGTGTGTGTTTATTCATTCCTCCTCCACACTTGGGGCTCCTTGAAGGCAAACAGTACCTGTTATTTCTCTAAACTCAGAGACTAGCACAAGTAGGTATTTAATAAATATTTTGTGAACGGTTTATTCTGCAGACCTACCCTTACAAGACCTTGGGCTTATATAACTTTCTACCACCAGCTGTGAAACTCAGTCATTCTATTTACAAAACACTTGGGGAAAATTAACTTCCCCTCTGGTGTCTTTTTGGTGCAATGCATAGCTCCATCTAGTGGCCAAAATAGGACGTGACGCAGACATTATGTTGGTTAAGACGAAGGGCCAAGGAAGTGAACATTGATGGAGTTGGCTTGCCTGATCATGAGTCTAGTGTGGGAGAGAGAGCGGGGCTGTGAACAAAATGGTCTTCAGTGTTGACTTGCTAATGGCTGAAGTCTTCCCTCTTAGGTGGCAGGGATTCCTCCATCAACAGGTACGATACGTGCACCGGTACCTGCTCAGAGCCTCAGAAGCTGAGGAACCCATCCTTGCTGAATTATTTGCAGCTCTATAAACGTATCCCAGTGTGTCTGCTTGGGCTGCTATAGCGAAACGCCATAGACTGAGGACTTAAACAACACATTTATTTCTCAGTTCTGGAGGCTGGAATTCCAAGATCATAGTGCCAGCATGGTCAAGTTCTGCTGCTAGCCCCCTTCCTGGCTTGCTATAGCTTCACAGGGCAAAGAGAAGAGGCTCTGGTGTGTCTTCATCTTCTCAGAAGGGCACTAATCCCATCACAAGGGCCCCACCCTCATGACCATCAAACCCAATTACCTCCCAGAGGCCCCACCTCCTAATACTATCCCATGGAGGGTTAAGCCTTCAACATCTGAATGGGGGGGGGCACAAACATGTAATCCATAACAGTGTTTCATGCCTCCATGTATCATGTGCAAAATCCTGGGTTCAGATTTCCTTTCTCATTATTGCCTACCAAGTCACTTCTGTCCTTCCCTGATTCTGTCCAAGTAGAGGCAGTGATTCTTTCCTTTGCATTCCCATAGCTATAATAGCACTGATAACACTACATCAGAATTGTGTGTGTGTGTGTGTGTGTGTGTGTGTGTGTGTAAAATCAAGCAAGGCACTCATACAAAATAGGTTTTAGACTGTTTCAGTGCATTGATGATGAGGAAGGGAGCTGATAACCTTCTACAAGCCCTTAAAGATTAAAGTCACATCCGTCTTAAATGCTCCCATCTCTTCATTGGCTGGCACAATGCCCGCCAGTTCCATAGTAAGTGGTTAATATTTGTTGAATGAATGCTGCAACTGACCTTCAGCAAGACCAATCACCTGCCTCTGGATGAATATGGGCCTGAGATTGAAGCCCCTTGAACTTGAGGTCCCAGCCACATAGCCTTCCTTTCCTTGGCCCTGTCTTGTACTGTCCGATTATTCCAGACCTTTGACCACCTGTATCCCAGTGAGCTGGACATTGACAGTAGAGGAAAAAATAGACAGCTCAGAGTATTGGACTATCTGTCATGGGAGGTCATGCAGATGGAGGTGCCTCTGTTCTTTTCTTTGTTTCTTCATTGACCACCATGGGACACACGTGGGAGGTGTTTGTCACCAAGTCAACACAGAACGCAGCAGGCCGTGCTGTGAGTCAGAAAGGCAGCGTTGATAGCATGAAAGGTTTTCTTATCTGGTGAGTGTTTCTCATGGTCTTTCCAGGCCAGACCTGAAGCGACCTTGACAGGCTGTTGTTTCTGGCAAACTGATAGGAAGGAGAGGAAGCCAAAGCACTGCTAACAGCCAAAATATACCCCGGAGCCAAGATAAATGGTTCTAGACAAGGCCGCCCTGAAAGGCACTGGGTCATGGCCGGTTCCAGCAAGGCATGGCAGGCCCGTCTGGGATTTGACAAGGGTGGGCTCTTGTTTCTCTGGGTTGATCCCTCTGAAATGATCTTGGCTTGTGCAGCTCTTGGAAGGCTTGGGAATTTCAGGTTGCCAGTCAGCCAGTCACTGGGCGGGTCTCAGTGGGGTTTGAAAGGTTGCTCTGTCATAGAAAGGCAAAGACTCAGCTCTGTAGACAGACAGATCTTTAAACCTTGGGCAAGTCACTTGCCCCTAATGCACTGCCATTCTCTTAATTTTCATTCTCATATTCTCTCTCCATCTCTCTCTCTCTCTCTCTCTTTCTCTAAAAATACAACAGAGCTCCAACAAGAAGCCTCAGGCCCAGTGTAACCCAGAAGATTGGTGATGGGGCTGGACCAGGTCCCAGTCTAGGGGTCTTTTCATTCCTCTCTTCTTTTCTCAGTGTTTTCTCACTGACAGGTCTTAACGGTGTATGAATTCACAGAAACCATAAATGCCACTCCCTGTCTGATATTTTCCTTGGTGTTAAATATCCCAGGCAAATATAATACAATGACCCCTGTTTTCATAAGTAGCTTGGTGGGTAGAGTAAGCAAGCACAGGGAGTGATGCCGGGGGCAGGATTAATTTCCCCAAGTGTTGCAGAACAAGTGACAGCTTTCCCCACATGGTCGTGATGTCATCCGACAGGGGCAGTTTGGCTGATGGATGGCTCTGGCTACCAATATCAGTTGTCCCTGATGGCCGGGGAGGCATCAATTGGACGCTTCTTCCATCCACTTGATTTATGGAGTGTGGGAAATCTATCAGCCTTCATCGGCAGCTGGGTAGGCAGTTTCATCAGAGGAGAAAGAACAATTGAGCTAACAACATGCTGAAAGCAGAGAGATTGTCCAGCATTCCCAAGCCTACTCTCGCCACTGTTAGTGACTATGGATTTAGCAGGCAGAGACCGGGATTAAAAAAAGATTTACTGGCCAACAGCCCCATGGAGGAATGAAATGTGGCCCCACTTTGACATGGGCAGACCAGACCGCCATTCATAACTAATACCCTAGTGATTTATGGGGAAGAGAGAAAAAAGGGGGTGTCTTATCTTCTCAGGAAACCGGGCTTTAGGCCCTGCCTTGAATTTCCAAGCTTGCTTTGACATTTGAATCCCCGCCTCTGCCCAGCCTCCTCTGAGGAAAGAAAAGGAGAAGGAAACAAAAGTGGGTGCTTTGAGAAAGAAAGTCATACCTCAGCCCTTCTCGAGCGGTCCCCAAAGGGTCTGCTCCCTGCCTGCCTTCCCACCCTGGCAACACCCTCCTTGTCCCAAAGCTTTCCAAAGCAGGGGTCTCGACTGGAGTTGGAAACTGGCAACCCTTCCTTTGGCCTGCCTTCTGTGGAGGCTCCAGGCAAAAGGCAGTAAAATTCCATGTGAACGTGTTTGTTGAGTTACTGTGTGCTAGAGGCTGTGCTAGAGGCACTGAGGCCGAGGGAAATGAGCAAGACCCAGTCCGTAACATCCGAATACCCTGGAGTGCAGCTCATGGAACAGGGAGGCGTGTAGATTCGTATGAGAGTGGTGAGCTACAGAGACCAGTGGGGGAAGCAGTGAATTCTGGGGGGACAACTAATGGGAAATAAAGAGCTGACTGTGAGGTAGGGGCAGTGAGAAGAGTGTGGGCTATGGAGTCCGACCTTGATTCCAGGGCTGGCTCCACCACTCTTAGCTTTGTGTCCTGGAGCAAGCCATGTAATTGCCCTGTGGCCCCCCTCACAGTGTCATTTTGGGGCTTCAGGGAGGTCGTGCCTGGACAGAGCTCACAGCAGATGTCACTACCATAGTGTCCACCACCAGCAGCAGCATCTTCAGACATGTGAGCTGGGCCTTGAAGGATAAACAAGTGGCCAGGCCCACCAAGGTCAAGAGCAAGGGCATGAGCATATAGGAACGCAAGGCATGTTTTTAGGAGAATGGTGTCTGGGATGGGTTGGAGATTCAAGACGGGAGAGGGATGGGCTCAGGTCAGAAGCTGTTGGAGTCCAGAGCATGGTGACATGGCTCTGGGTAAGGCTGAGGCTACACATGTGCAGAGGGGTTACAGATACTTTTCACATTAAACTCGGGCTACCCTGGGGGCAGTTGGACAGAAGGCATGAAAGTGCAAGAGAGACAAAGACAGCCCCCAGGCTCCAGCCTGTGCCGAAACTGGCTGGGAAATAGTTGACCTTTGTCTTCAGCACCCTCTGTCCTTTTCTTGCATTCCCTCTTACCTGT
This sequence comes from Hipposideros armiger, assembly GCF_001890085.2. Lineage (NCBI taxonomy): Eukaryota > Metazoa > Chordata > Mammalia > Chiroptera > Hipposideridae > Hipposideros > Hipposideros armiger. Next base: position 1,980,959 of record NW_017731509.1, on the reverse strand, counting down.
GGGCACCCACACAGTGCCCTCAGATTATCTTGGGTCTCCAGGCCAACCCACACCAGGGCTGGCAGAACGTTGAAGCAGAGTACGTGGCAGTCTATGGAATGTAATTCTGGGGGCTTGAGGAAAACTCCAGTCCCACAGCTTTCCAAGTCTTGTCCTGGAAAAGCTTGGGGCCCAGTGGGAGAGACTGCCCTGTGCATCTACACTTAATTCTAGCACTAGGTATAATAGGTGATAATAAATTGAGAAGCAAAATATGGGGGCTCCAACAGGGATCTGAGAATAGAGTAGGCCCTGTGGGGGCCTTTTCTGTTCTCACGTTATCCTTCTGGGAAGCCAGCTTTCCTCATCTGCAAATGAGAACAATAATACCTGGAGTTGCAGAGAATGAGATAACACATGCAAAGTGCTGGTACAGTGCCTAGGGCATTGTAGACTCTTCCAAACCATCCTCATACTCATGACGATGTTGCCAAGATTAAATGGGGCATGATGCACGTCTAGTGTCTAGGGTACTGGTGCAGGGTAAAAGTACTCCGTGTATGTCATTCTCTTCCACCCTTACTCATCCCCAAACCCCAGTGCAACATCTCCTTAGAGTGAATGCGGTTTGAGATGAGAGCATAACTGGTATTCATGTGGCAAATATGAATGCCCCTAAACACTCCAGCCGACAACCACTGTGCTGTGCTCGAGACCCCTGCGGTGATGAATGGGGCTGATTCCCGCACTCCTTCCTTTCCTGCCACCATCTGGATGGCCTTGCTGTCTTGTTGGAACAGACTTCCTGCCCTTCACAGGGCTCTTCATTGGTAAGCAACGTCAACAAAACACACAGCGGCACTTGGGCATTACTCAGATGGGCTCCAGGTGTTTAACAAGGGAAATTCCACCGTGGGTCCATTAATCAACACTACACAGTGAGACTCTGTGTTTTAGTTACTTCAACTTGACAAATATTTAGCAAGTGTCTCCTCTGTCCCAGGCTGTGCTCTGGGGTAGGACCAATGAGATCTGTTCTTAGGTCTGGACCATTTGGTAGTCCTTATTTTGAGAGCTCAACTTTGATCCTATTGGTCCTCCTCAGAGTAAAGTTGTGACCCATGAACTCACATTTAGCAAGAGGTACTGACATATACAGGAAAAACATATTGCAATGCCGTAGTTCTCGATGGATGACGAGGAATGGGGGCTAATGTGTGTTGCATCCCCTCTGTGTGCTGAGTATCTTACCTAACCCCCAAACTCTGATATAGGATATCATTTTCATTTTTACTACTAAGGAAAATGAAGACCCAAGAGGGTAATTGTTATGTAATAGTTTTAAGCCCGTGGAAGACATTAAAAAGATGGCCTACTCTTTTGTGATTTCTTTCCCTTTGCGCACAGGAATTTCAGTGTGACTTTGGTGCCCGTGTTGCTGTGCTGTAGTTGGATATTCTGTTCTGCATCCCTCAGGACCACCCTGTTTGCTGAAGGGTCCGAGTCTGTAGGCTCTTCTTTCTCTGCTCTGTGCTTTGCAAATATGCCTTGAATGGAGAGAACTGAGGTATCATGGACCCCTGCTTGTCTTTTTAAGCTTTTGTATAGTTTTGTTTTTATATAGCTCTCATCTAAAAAACCCAAGCCGTGTCTATTTTTTTTTTATCTTAAGTATATAGATCTGAAAAAAAAAATACCCTTCCCCGTTATTTTTCAAGGGTCAGCAGCAACAGAGTGGCTCAACAGATTTATGATAGCAAGGTTGGAAAATACCAAGTTCGAGTTGAGGTGAATATGAAAAGAAACATTTGGATGAGGTTGGGAGTATTTTGGCCCTGAGACAGTAAGCCGATGTTGAAAGACTCAAAAAAAAAAAATAGGCCATATGTGCCTGTACTCAGATCAAGATAAGAAACTTAAGTTTTGTTGGGAACTCTTGATTGTTTCATGATGCAGCTCTGGAGACATGGTATAATGGAAGAAACTTTATTTACTTTTTATTAGTTTCAGGTGTACAAAACAACTTAACAATTAGACATTAACACCCCTCACAAAGTCTAACCACCCCCCAACTCTACTACCCCTTTTACATCGTACGTATCTATTACAATACCACATTGACTGTATTCCCTATGCTGTACTTTATATCCCATGACTACATATTTCTATGCATATATATATTTAATTATCGTTGACATTCAATATTATTTCATATTAGGTTCAGGTGCAGTGGTTAGGTATTTATATAATCTATGAAGTGATTCCCCCCAATAAGTCCAGTACCCATCTGACACCCTCCATAGTCTTTACACCATTATTGAGTATATTTTCCCTACTGTATTTCACATCCCCATTATAATGGAAGAAACTTTAGATGTGGCATCAGAAATCCTAACTTCGTATTCCTTGCTTGCCAGCTGTATGACCTTGGGGAAATTGCTTCCTTTTCTGCCTATTTCCCATCTGTTAAATGGTAGCCTGCTTAGGTGTGTGGTAAGAAAGTAAGGAGGCGGTGTTTATAAAGTGTTTGACACATATAGGATGGTAGTTTTCTTTAGCATCTCAGAGTTATTGCATCCATTTGCCTTCCCAGTCTTTTTTACTATTTGGAATATTGACTAAGATGATCTTATGCTGTTTCTTATTCTTGAGTACAATGACCAACTGTCTGCTAGCTGGGTCAGCTTTGGTGGGTGTATTAGTCAGGGTTGTCTAGAGGAAAATGTTGCAACTCTAATTCAAGGGGGCACAATTCCTTCTTCCTTGGGGGAATATCAGTCTTTTTTCTCTTTCTTCCACTCACATTATGGAACATAATCTATTTTACTTAAAGTCTACTGAATTAAATGTTAATCTCCTCTCAAAAGTACTTTCACAGCAACATCTAGATTGGTGTTTGTCTAAATAACTGGTATTGTGCATTCACCACAATGACACATAAAATGAACCATCACAGTTTGCAAGTAGGACTTACAGTATGATCAGTGGGAATGAGTCACCTGGGGCAGGAGGCAGCTTACCTGTGGCCCAGAGACAAAGAGCATCACCACATTAGCTTGTAGAAACATCTGCAAGAACTCAAACCTAATGCATCCTGCCTGGGGTATGACCACAAATCAGGAGCCTGTGCATGCATGCCTTGGAAGAATCATTGCATCCCTTCCAGAATCCCCAGGGTCCTGATAAAAAATCTTCCTGAGAAGTGGAGATATCATCCTTTCCTCTTAATCCCAAAATAACTATGGGATGAGACAGACACCCTGGCATGGACACCTGGAGGGCTGATGATTTTTGAGACCCCAAGTGACATAAGATTCCAACTCTAAGGAGAGGCCCATCTGTCCCTGGAGTCTTCCAGCTATAAACCAAGCCCACATTCACTTCTTGATCTTGGGACAAGTGGGAGACGGAAGTCTGTGGTTCTCTCTGCTGCATCGCCAGAGTCCAGGTCCCAGTTTGAGCCATCTGTTTTGAAATGAGAAGTCTCACACACTTGAGCAGTGAAGTTTAAAGGGTGACGTCAACTCAAGTTGTCAGAAACATGGGACAGAATAGATGTGGTGTTGGCTCCGCAGAGAAGGGGGACAGCCGCAGAGAAGTTGATCCACAGTGCTTGCTAACACAGGTCCTTTTGTCTGTCCTGCAGCAGTGGTGCCGTAATTCCTAACAGCTGAGCTGCTTTTGCATCTCTGCAATGTGCCAGGCACTGTGTAGATCTCTTTACATGCATTGTCTCACATACACTGTATACCAGTTCTTTGAGATAGAGGCTGTTTTTCATCCTCTTTACAGTTGAGGAGACCAAGATCAGAGAGGTTAAGTTACTTGAACAGGTCACACTGCTGAAACCAAGTGTTCATCCTGGCTGAATTCGAAGCCTGTGCTTCAAAAACTGTGTAGGATGGCTTTTCACTATAGTTAGACCCCATGCTCTAAACAGATGGAAGGCAAGCCCAAAAAGGAAGAGCGGGCCCCCTCTAGACATCGGAACCCCTGGCTGCCTCCTGTGCCATTTTTGGGAGTGATAAAAACAGCTGGAAGGTGGTGATCAGGAGGTTAAGGCCCAGAGGGCTGAGTTGCATAGGAACTTGAAAAGACTTGGGGAATGCTTGTGCAAGGACCATGGAGGCTGGCTCGGGGAGCAGCAAAGGCAGATACGTACTTTTCTTTGCCACAAAAGCATTATTACATGTTTCATTTCAATTAAATATTGCAAGTCTTTACTGTAGCATTAGAAACACTTGTGTCAACATTCCCCAGGTGCTTGTGCAGAAAGTAAATAGGGGCAAAACTGATTTCATGGATGTTGGAAATGGAAGCCAACGAGGTGGTCGGAGGCAGGAAGGTTCCGATCTGGAGCCCGTTTTGCACGGTGCTTTACCGAAGCGCCTCACCACAATATTGGTTCCTGCTGTTAAATCTCATGGACGTAGGCATTTCAGTCCCCTATGGTTTCCAGTCTCTGTAGATGTGATACCTGAATGTCTCGGAGGAAATTCTACTCTCATAGCCCCCCACCCACTGCGAGCCCAAACAAAACACACAATTACAAGCTCAGCGCCACCCAGAGACCTCAGAACCATGCATGGCAAGTTAGAGCTTTATTAATCGAATGACTTTTGCTTTACTCTGTGGGAGTTGTTAATTAAAACCACTCAACCATTGAGTTGGGAGAGAGGGAGGGAGGCCAAGACGGAGGCCCGCTAACAGACTGGATTTCCTCACGCCTTTGCAGGCCAGTGTAGCTATTGTCGAAGTTGACACGGACTTGACGGTTGAATGAACCATTCACCAGAGATGTGTGTGCAGGTTCCCTGGGAACAGCTTTCGTTTAATGTCCTGCAGCCGGGTTCTCCCGGTACAAAAAACCTGCCTAGCCCTCTGACCAAGTATGCGCAATAGTTAATAATAACGATCATTGTAATAATTGTAGCAGCTACAGTTTATTGGCATCTCTGAAGGCCAGATATTGTATGCAGCGTTTTATAGGCATTTATCTCATTTCATCCTCACTTTAATCTATGTGGTCTTTTGCCCATTCTCCTAATGAGGACATAAGGGCTTGGAGGGCACTAACTTCCCCAAGGTCACAGAGCTGGTCAGTGAGGGAGCCAGGACTCAGAGACAGACAGGCTGACTGCAGAGCAGAAGGGCAGCCACTGTGTTTCAGGGTTTTCACTAAAGCTGTGTAAATGTCAAAAATCTAACTGCTTTTCTTCCCCCCCCCCCCAACACCTGTTTCTCCTCCTGTGTCTCTGTATCCATTTCCCTTTCACAACCGGAACATGGAAAGAATCTCAAACTCTTTCATTCCCTTTCATTCCTCTTTCATTTCCAACATGGCCACTAGGTTTCATGGATTCTGTCTCTTCAGTTATTTCTTGCCGTGGTTCTCTCTACACTCACTGCTCATATTTCTACCCTGGATGATTGCATTCATCCCTTCATGGCTTTTCTTGCCTCTGATGTCAATGCTCATCCAACAAATCCATCCTACCTTTTGGTCAGAAAAGTCTTTCTAGAGTATAAACCTGGCTCCATATGCCTGCTGGGTAAACTCTGTGTTTTAGTTTCCATTGCTGATTAACTAATGACTCCAAAATCTAGCTGCTTGAAACCACCATTTTATTATGTTCGCCAGGTCTCTGCGTCAGGAATTGGGACAAAGTACAGTGGAGGCGGCTTGTCTCTCTTCTACTTCTCTGGAGCCTCAGCTGGGAGGCCCCTAGGGCTGGAGCCGGCCTGACAGCTGGGGGTCTGCATCATTCCAAAGCTTGTTGATTTACATGACTGACACTTGGTCTGGGATGAATGAAAGGTTAGGACACCATGAACTCTCCATGTGGCTTGGCTTCCCCACACAGGGAGGTCTTAGGATCGATAGATTTCTTACCTTGGAGCTCCGGGTTCCAAAATCAAGTGTTACAATGAGAAAAGTGGAGCTGCATCACCTTTTGTCATCTACACTTAGAAGTCACTGAGTGTCATTTTCGCCATACCAGATTGGTCAAAGCAGCCACAGCCCTCCAGATTCAGGAGGGATCACGTATCAGCTCTCTCATTGGGAAGGTGGCAGGGTCACCTTGAAGACCATGTGGGATGGGAGATGTTGCTGTGGTCATCTTTGGAAAATACAGCCTGCCATATCCTAACTCTGCATTGCCCAGCGTGACATACAAAGCCCTCCATGTCCCCACATTGGAGTGTAAGCTCCGTGGAGGCACAAACCTTATCTGTCTTACTGACCATGTATATCTCCTGTGCCCAGCACAGTGCATGGTGCACAGTAGGCTCTTTTTTTATTTGGGGAGCTGATGGGTGATCCACTTGCCTAGCCTCATTTCTTGTTATCTCCTCCGTCCCCTCACTGCTCCCCTTTCCCCCCACTTGCATCCTGGTCCTGTCACTCTGGACCACTGACATATTCCTTGACATAGCTAACACACTCTTATACCTCTGTGCTTTGGCACATGGCTGTTCTCTGTCTATAAATCTGTCCCCACTCAATTCCCATCCATCTGCCATAATCATTTAAGAATCTGCTCGGGCCGGCCGAGTGTCACGTTGGTTAGGAGTTGACTTGGGACGCCAGCTCTGAGCAGCAGGGCCCCGGTTCAGATCCCACATGAGGGCCAGTGATGCTGCGCCCTCTACAGCTAAGATGGTGAACAACAGCTTGAACTGGAGCTGGGCTGCCTTGAGTCGCCAGTGACGGCGTAGGCTGCAGTGGGGCTGGCCAGCAGCTGGCGGGAGCTTTTGTGAGCCGACATGAGCAGCCGCCCAATGGCCGGCGAGCGACTGCCTCACCCGGGAAGAGCGCAATGATACCAACATGGGACAGTGAAGCGACGTCCTCCACAACTAGACTGAAGAACAAAAAAGGACAGCAACTTGTCTGTACCCCTTCCCCGATTCCCCAACGCTGTTCCCTCCCCCAATTCCCCAATAAAATCTTAAAAAAAAAAAAAAGAATCTGCTGAAGCTAGGAAGCCTTCTGTGGCAATCCCAGCAGACATCAGGCCTCCCTCCCCTGGGTTCCCAAACTCCTGGTAATACCTCCCAGATGCCTCCTCCTCCCAGTTCTTTTTGGCTTTGTCTGTTTGTATAACTGTCCCCTAGACCAGGATATTCTTGAGCAGAGGGGTTGTGTCTTTTTACTCCTGCATTTCTAACTTCTGCCAGACATGTTATATATGCTTAGTAATGTGTGTGCAATGAAGGAAGAGAGAGAGTAGTGGTAATAGTACTGCTGCTCCTACTACTTTTAATAGTAATAATAGCAGCCAGTGTTTGCTGAGTACTTTCCATGTGGCAGGGACTTTGAGGTATTATCTCATTGAATTCTTATAGAAACCCTAAGAGGCCTTTACCGTGTTATTCCCATTTTACAGATGTGAAAACTGAGGGTGAGAGAAGTCATTTGTCCAAGGTCATACAGCTACTACAGGGTGCAGCCAGTTTCGGGAAACTTGAGGACTCAGCAGTTGAGATACAAGTCCATTCCCTTTCGATGCTGCCACCTGCTGGGTTTTAGGCTCTGAGACCCAAAGATGCTCCTAGGCATTAGAGAGCTCTATAAATCCTAACCTCCAATTGGATGCATAGAAAAATAATGTGGGAAGCAACAGAGTATATGCTCGTTAGACAAAGTTGGTTTTGTTCTCCGTGCCAGGTTTTAAGGGGTTCTGACTCAGACAGAAGTTTGTTTAAGGAAAGGTAAGAAGGAAGAGGAAGGACTGAAAACCCAAAACGTAATAGAAATGTTTGTAGAAGCTAGATCTGCTTGGCATGGAAAATACTTAGAAGAGCAGTGGGTTCCAGAGGACCAAACTTGAACTGGAGGTGCAAGTTAGGCGTACGTTTTCATTTCTTAAACACCAACATGACCATTAATCAGGGTAAGGAAAAATATGCTGAAAATTAGACCTGTCAAAAAGCAGGCTGGGCCCTTTTGCAAGGACCTGAGCCACCTCCTCTTCCTGAGAGCAATCTAGCAGAACCTGGGGACCTGTGTGTCCACATGTTGCAGAATGGATTTCTGCATGACACAAGAAGCCAACACGGGACCTTTAAAAGTTCTTCCCTGTGTAAGATTCAGGATGCCCAGGTTCCCAGAGGCATCGCCGCGGCTCAGTTACGGATGGAGCAGAGCTGGTGTTGTGTTCCGCGACCTGACAATTAAGGTCACAAACTCGTTCTAGAAAAAGTACTATATGCCTCACTGCTGTATATCACTGTGGGCATCTTCGAAGTACTCCCCTTGGGAAGCTATGCACCACTGCCAGAGCCTAGTCCACCCTTCAAAGCAATTTTGGAACTCTTTTTCTGGAATGGTCATCAGAGCTGTCATTGTATTACCCTTGATGTCCTGAATATCATCAAAATGTCTTCCTTTCAATATTTCCTTTACCTTTGGGTAAAGAAAGAAGTCGTTTGGGGCCATATCAGGTGAGTAGAGAGGGTGTTCCAATACAGTTCTTTGTTTACTGGCTAAAGACTCCCTCACAGACAGTGCCATGTGAGCTGGTGCATTGTCATGATGCAAGAGCCGTGACTTTTTGGCAAAAAGTTCAGGTTGTCTAACTTTTTCACACAGCCTTTTCAGTACTTCCAAGTAGTAAACTTGGTTAACTGTTTGTCCAGTTGGTACAAATTCATAATGAATAATCCCTCTAATATCAAAAAAGGTTAGCAACACCGGTCCAACAAGTCCGCGAACTTAATTGTCGACCTCGCCCGCTCACTAACTGTGCAGGACCTAGGGAGTTCAGCTTTGCCCCAGCCCCGACTGAGTAACTACATCAGCTGACCTGTCTCCCATTCTTGTGAAAGTGGCAGCATTTGAACAAGTTGAAAAGTGAGGGGGAAAAGCCTGGGACCCCATTCTTGAGTCTGTGAACACCAGACAGCTGTTATGACTACAGTTCCTACTGCACTGATAGAAGGTAATTTGAGTATCCTGTAGGAAACCAGTTTCTTCTTGATCCCTGCACTGGAGGTCCCTGGCCCCTGTTTCAGCTCCTTCTGAGTCCGCCCTTCTCACCAGGGCGCTGCAGCTGCTGCAGCGGTGCTCCTGCCAGTCCCAGCTCTCCCTACCCCGGGCTGCTCTTTGTCTGGCCTGTCTGCCTGGGTGCTTGGCCGCTTGGCTTCCTGGTGTCTCACACCTAATTCACCTCCAGAGCTCCGGCAGCCGCCTGCTACAGGGAGAGACGTGCTCATCAACACAGTCTGTGCTATACCTGCCCCTCCTGCGAAAACGCCTGTGGCACCACCCAGGCCCGTACACGTTGAAATTCTAGGGGGAAAACAAAGTTTCTGTCTTTCAAACTGAACTCCCTGCTCTACTGGTTTCACTTTTTCCTCCTTTCTAACAAATCTCGGACAATGGGGAATTTAGCCAGGGGGCAGCAAGACTGCCCTCTGCCTAGGTTCAGGATGCCACAGAGTGCAGGACTGACATTGTTCCCTACACGGCAGACTCTGCTCAAGCCACACTGTCCCCTGAGTGGGACCAACGATTCCTCCCTCCGAGCCTTTTCCTACCAGCCCCCACTGCCTGGAAGGCCCCCATCTTCCTGAAAGTTTTCCTGGGAACTTTTAGGTAACATAGCTTACAATTAATAGCATTCGATTTTTCTCTAAATAGATTCAAGGTTGTTTCATTTCTCTTTGCGTTCCCCAAATGCTTAACACATATAGTATACATTGTAAAAAACAATTTAGTTCTAAGTTATTATTTATTCTTTCCTTGAGTCCACCAAGAACATTTATTAGGCACCTATCTCAAGAGTTCAGGGCACAGTTTTAGGGACTGGGGATAGCGACCAAAAATAATAATCATCATCATCATCCTAATCATCCTACCTTTGTCGAACTTGTTGGGTGAGAGGCTGGAGCACAAGGAGATAGATAAGCAAGCAGTTATAATAAAATATAAAATAAGGGAGCCAGGCCTCAGTTTTATCATAACAGACAGGTTTTTTGAACTCAGTACATTTATTGAACACAAAAGCATATTAAAATGAAAACACATCAATGGCTACTTCCTAGTTGTGTTTTCTTGGGCAAATTACTTGAACTCTCAGAGTCTCAGTTCTGCATCTGAAAAATTAATATACCAAATAATCTTTGAACATTCCCCTACCTCTCAGATCTAATATTCTATAGCTCTGTGAGACTATGTATTCGTAGTATTTTTCTTGAAAACACGAATAATACATAGTTGCAGTTAAGGTGAAATTTTAGTGGTCCAACGTTTTCAAGCTGGTGTCCTAAGTGAGAGGTAGGGAGATGATCTCAACAGGCATCCTGTCTTTCATTATTAACGCAGTAGATGAGGCAGGGTATGGGGGAGTGAGAACACCACATGTCAGTGTGGAGATTAGCACCATGTTTTAGTCACTGAGGAGCACACCATCTGTTTTTTGGAGTCTGTGCCATGTCAGACCCCATGGGCACTTTTTAGAGCGGGACACACTTTTACTCGCCTTAGCAGAAAAGGGCATTTTCTGTGGCTCACATGGGAGGGACCCGGGCGTGACTTGGGATATGCCCAGCTGGATAGCCCAACTGGGTTAATTTTTTTCTTTTCCAGTGGCCCTTGATTTGCATAAAATGCCTTTTCACTTTAGGATTTTGCCCCGTGTTTTAAGAATTTCTACCATGGCCTATTTTACCAGGACTATTCAGTGCAGTTCTTTTTTTTTTTTTTTTTTTTTGGCGGGGGGTTTTGGGGGGAAAGTGGGGTAGGTATCTGTGCATCTGTGAGATATGCCTGTCCTGGCTCCGGGCACCAGTGGGCCTCATCTGTGCTTTCTCAGCCACAGCCTCTTCCCTCCACGTGACTACATCGTATGCTACTTTTGTGAATGCACAACACGTTTTTGGATAATCTCTCTCCATGTGGGCGAGGCCTAGTGCTTAAGTAGTTCCAAATCTGAATTCTCCAGGAGGGAAATGATTGGTTCCCATCCTCACAAATTTTAACTCAGTTTTTTTCAAACATTTTTTTTTTAAATCTCATACCTCTTTCTACCTAACATAGATATCACGCTCCAAATTGGAGGAGGGGGCAGTATGTGTGTTGAGGGTAAGAATAGGTGGGATTTTTGAGAATTATTGCATCTTTGAGTAGTTCCCAACCAACCAATATTTGGTCAAACTTTATAGAATACATTATAAAAAAAAAAAAAACACTGGGCCTTTTTATTTGTTGGTTTAAAATGGTAAATTTATAACATCGAATATGCTTTTTCAAACTCCTGGTCCACCCCAGAGATGGGCCCACTCCCACAGACAGCCGGGGTTCCAGGCCAACCGGGTACTGTTTCCAAAGGCGACCCAGGGCATGTGAACATGTGGAAAAGTGACCAGGGCCAGGCGTCCTGTGCTGTCAGCTGTTGTGTCTACTGGATTTAGTGGCAGGTAATTTGAGCATACTGTGGTCACCCTATTTTGGCTCAATCTCTATGCTCGAGGGCCAAAGTCCTAAATATGTATTTCTTTGTATCAAAGCCCATTTAGAATGAGTGCTGCCCAGAATAATGAGTTTCTTAATGAAAATGTTACCTGGTAGAAATTTAGTGCCTAAGACCACACAATGAATTCATTATACATTTTTAGATCCTTTGTGTTGGCACATGCACGTCTGCGTGAACGATCTCGTTTTTTCACCCCAACCCAAGGGGCACCTTCTCACCCTTCTCATTCTTCAACGTGCCACTTGAGGGTTCCTTCCTCTAAGAAGTCCTTTCTGTCCCATCTCTCTGCACTGGCCCCTGCTGAGCCCCATGCAGACATTGCAGGTCTGATTCTCACATCCCCAGCACCCAGGTCAGTGCCTCATAGAGGCTGCGTAATTATTTACTGAACAGATGACACCACCTCAAAGTGGGGATCATCTCTAGGGCAACAGCCTGCCTATGTGGCTCCAGTACAGTGCTTCCTGTAACCCCTCCGCTGCTCCAGAAAGTTTGCTGATGTTGGGGGATGCTCCCAAGGCCTGCTTTATGTTATGCCTCAGTTTGCAGAAGTGATTGTCTCCCAGTTAGTCACCTTCTTACTCCATCAGTCCTCAGTATACCTTGACATTTCTTGCAGCTGCAGTCTAGATGGGACAAGGTAAAACTTGCATGAGCCTAAACCAAAGCACCAGCTGCCTTCTCCCCAGTTTGGTAGTGACTATGGTTATGACCTGGGGGTGTCTACATGAAACCAGACGAGAAAGAGACACTGTATGTCTGATTCCAACCCCCAGGGCTCTAGTCATCTTCAAAAGGGAACACAAAATCTTGAACATGTCCATAAATTTTGCTGACCTAATATGAAAAGTGAACTTGTGTCATAGAGCACTTTGGGAGTCGGGGAGCCATGTCAGAAACCACGGGAAGGATGAGGTGTCGCAGTGTCTAGGAGATCGGCAAGCCCATCTCAGGGTGTGAGAAGTGCCTGGGAGGAAGGAGCCTTTTGACAAAGCACAAGGCTTTTCCAGGGCGAGGGCATCGAATTATGACGTCCCTGCTGAGCCACCCATACGTTGCCCACATAATCCTCTGTACTCAGCACGTCTGGCACTGCTGACTCATGTCCCCTCTCAATCTGAGCTTCCACAGTTGTACTTTTCTGAGGCCAGTAGGCGTGTAAGTCCAAGACCATGAGTTAACTGATATTTTGGAAGCGCTTTGGAGCTCTACCAACTCTTATCAAGCCATCACCTGAGATGGAGGGGCCATCAGGGACCAACTACTATTGACAAGCACATCAGCCCTTAATATAGAGGGCCAAGACTAGTTTTTATGAGGATTTGACATTTAAATTACCATTATACTGCTGTCACATTATGGTGACTATTTAGCACTCAGGGAAACTTAGCCCAGTCTAGCTCACAGTTCCTCCATCCAGGTCTCAAGAGTTAAGCAGCGCTTCTGACAGCTTGATCCTGACTACCTGCAAAAAATTACTTACATGTCTGTTAAAAAATGCAAGTTTGGGAGAAAGGATGGATAGAGGGAGGATGGCATTTTTAGGGCAATAAAAACTATACCTGTGTGATGCTGTGATGGTGGGTACATAGCATTATGCATTTACCAAAACCCACAGAGCTACACAACACAGCATGAACCCTAATCTAAACTATAAGCTTTGGATAATAATAATGTATGAGTGTTATTGATGATATTGGTAATAATGTGAGTTATTAGTATTCAATAATTATTAAATAATGTATCAATATTGGTTCACCAGTTTAACAAATGCATCACACTAATGCTTCTATCTGCTTTCAGTGCAATTTCTCTGTAAACCTCCAAGTAAATAAAAATAAAAAATAAGGTCTATTTTATGATGCAGGGCTTGGGCCCCCCTAATGACATTCTGCATCTGTGAAGTGGGGATCTTGAAATATGCAGTTTTTCTTAGGTTCCCCAGAAGACTCAGGTGCATCCTCAAGGCTTAAGAATTCCTGGATATCAGTCCATCTGTTTCATTCTAAGAAAGAGCTTAAAGGGGCTTTGTCTAGAGAAGTGTCTCCCGTGTGTTAGAATGTGTTTCATCTTTCAGTAGGTGGACAAAAAGCTTCCTGCTCATGCTAGAAATGCTTGCTGCAATACCACGCTGACAGTTGAACCACAATAAAGGGAATCCAGTCCAGACCAAATTCCAGACACGGGGACTGTCCAATTTCGAATGTGTGCAGCCTTTCTCGAGAAGGCTGCCCTGCCAACTGCCGTTTTAAACACGCATAGTTACGGATTATCATGAAAATTTTACATATGTACTTATTTAAATAGGAGTGATAAATCCACCATTGTTATAATCCCTGGCTCTCTATGGGATTGTGTATTTTATTAGCAAAATTGTGGATTTTTTTTTAGATTAAAGTGTATAGTTTATATGTTCATCGATCCTTCATTAAGCTAAACCAACATGCTGTGGGATGACTGCTAGATGGAATTTTGTTAAACATGTGAAAATTCCCATTGCATTTTGTGAAAGATGCAAAAACCTTGGCAGCATGTTTCATCACCACACAGGAATTTTCCCACTTGCTCAATCACCCTTCTGCTAGGAGTTTGGTGAGAACAAGCCCAAACCCAAAGCAGTGGTGAGATGGAGTGTACGTGCTAAATTTCAGGGTAACATGTGAGTTACAGCAATGCCGTGTACCACGGCTGAGTCAGTTTATAGCAAACATCAGCAAAACTCGTGGTATGTGGAAACTTGCAGAATACGTTGAAGGGCCAAACTACTTCTGCCCTGACTGAGGAGAAGGGATCATTAACGTGGGGCCCGGGTAGGAGGTCTGTGAACTGACTCAAACTGGATGCACATTTTGCACATATATGAGGTAGGGCCCATAGCTTTTACCAGTTTCTCAAAGGGGCCCATAACTTATGACATAGGAATTTCTGCTTTTGATAGTGGTCCCTAAACTGTTTTGGTTGTGTAAGAAAGAGTTTGTTCCTCCATTAGATGTTGTATTTGGGTATGGTTTTTTTTTTGGCTTTTTAAAAAGATTTTGTTGGGGAATTGGGGAAGGGGAACAGTGTTGGGGAATTGGGGAAGGGAAACAGCCAAGTTGTTGTCCTTCAGTCTTAGTTGTGGAGGGTGCAGCTAGCTCAGCTCCAAGTCTAGTCGCCATCCAGGCGCCCGATGGCAGCTCGCGGCTGCTGAGCTCAAGGTGCTGTGTTCATCTTAGTTGCGGGTGGGAATAGCTCACCATCCCATGCGGGAGTCAAACCGGCAACCTTGCTGTTAAGAGCACACGCTCTATCCACTGAGCCATCTGGGCAGCAGCTCAGCTCAAGGTGTGTAGTTCAGTCCCAGCTGCAGGTGGGCGTAGCTCACCATCGAACAGCCAATTTCGTCATTAGGAGCACGTGCTGTCACCAGCTGAGCCATCCTGCCACCTGTTGGCAGCTCAGCAGCAGCTCAGCTCGGGCATAGCACAGGCACAGCTCGGGTGAAGCTCACTGGCCCATGTGGGAATCGAACCAGCGACCCTGTTGCTCAGAGCTCGTGCTCTTAAGCAAACTCTTAACAAACTGAGCCACTCGGCTGGCCCTTGGGATACTGCAGTTCTAAAAGGTTGCCAGGTGATGCCAAAGCTGCTGGTCCATGGCGCATATTTTGAGTGGCAGGTAGAAAGTGAAGTACGTGTTGAGTTTTGTTGCAATGACCCCAGCAGTGTGCCTTTGCAGCACTTCACTTTAGGAAATAAAGTCTGTGGCACCCGTTCTCCCCAGAGAGGCTTACAGGGGGCCCCCGAGGCCCGTTGACGCCTC
This sequence comes from Hipposideros armiger, assembly GCF_001890085.2. Classification (NCBI taxonomy): domain Eukaryota; kingdom Metazoa; phylum Chordata; class Mammalia; order Chiroptera; family Hipposideridae; genus Hipposideros; species Hipposideros armiger. The sequence goes on along the minus strand of NW_017731509.1, from coordinate 1,965,699 downwards.
CGTTACTCAGGCCTGCCTTTTCCTGCTGCTGCCGCTGTCCCCATGACCTGCTGGAGCTGAGCTCTTGTCTGACTAGCTTAGCAACGCCTGCGTCGTGCTCCCCAGAGAGGCGTGCTCTGGTGACTGGGCCAGCCCCAGTCGGCTCCAGACCTCCTGAGCCCGGTTCACTTCGGCAGCAGGCTTGACTTCCTGCCACACTAGGATCAGAGAACACACCCGGGTTTTCCCAGTCACCTGGCTGCTTCCCAGCCAGGACTTCCTGAGATGGGAGTGACATGCAGACACGCCAGGGAAGGGGCTGCTGTCCCTTGAGCTGTGGATATTCCCAGGTGGTGGCTCATGGCCACTGAAGAAATTTCCCTGCAGTGACAACCATTGGCCGTGGTCCTGTTTTGTGCTTTGAGCTGAGGTGGTTCTTGGTATGGCCTCGAGGGGCTGCTCCAGGCTGGAGCAAAATAAGGGAAGATTCTGCTAGAGCTGAAAATTGAATTCCCACATCTTGCTAAAAAAGAGCAAGATCCCAGCTTCGGGAGGTCCTGAAGAGCCAGCCGTCCTAGAGGACAGTGGGAAAGAGTGCTGAAAGGTGCCCCAACTCTGCCTCGAGCAGAAAGGTAGGAAACTGGGTCCTATAGGTCAATGTCTCCCCCCTGCCTCTGCTGGCAGGGTCCCCAAACACATGAGAAGCATAGAAATGTTATCCTGATTATTTGTGTTGTCTAGCCCCAATGATTGATAGCTAAAGCCCTGGTATTACAGGGGAAACCCAACTGAGAAAGACATTCAAACCTTAGACTTTCTCTCTGAAGGCTGCTTTTGGCTGTTTCATTGTATGTCAGTTTGCGATGACCACAATAGAGAGGCAGCCACACCATGTTCTTTGAATAGAACACACCTTTATTTGATTTTAAAATATTAAAGATATGCTGGGAGTAGGGTATTAGAATCACTCACTGATCTCTCTCTCTCTCTCTCTCTCTCTCTCTCTCTCTCTCTCTCTCTCTCTCCCTCTGTCTCTCTCTCTCTCTTTCTCTGTACTTGGCATTTGAGGTGGAGGCAGGGTGGAGAGTGCTAAAGGAAATATGCCAAGTTTGCCTCAGCTCTTGTGCCTAAAAGCTTTGAGGACAAAGCAATTTTCAAGTATTCTTTAGTAAAATTTTAAGCGTTCGCCTAAATTTTAGTGCTGCCATTTTATAAAAATCACTGAAAAATTAAACCTAATTTTTTCCAATCATCTTTTTTTTTCTTTTTCTTTTTTTGGCATTTCAAATATAGTCCTTTCTTCCCTTAAGTCGAATGGGGCAGCTTCTTTTCTGTCATAAAGATCCGCTGTCTTCAAAGAATTCAGGCAGCTTTGTTAGACTAGCTTGTCGGTTTGTCCTTCTGTGACCCAGAGTGAAGTTTATTCATCTGACTTCTAAGAGGCCCTAAACTAAAGGGATCCTTTTACAGGTTTGTTCAGAAACTCAATTTACATCCTAATAAACTTAGAGAATAAATGTCATGCTGTATTGTAATGGAGTAGAGGGGCACTGTGAATGCGTGTGTTGTTTGGGGGCTTGGATGTTGGCGAAATGCTTAGCTTCAAGGGCTTTTCATCAGCCCACATCGTTTCTTTTAACCTTAGGCAACAAAGTATGTGTTGATACATATGTTCATATATTTATATTGATATTGGCAAGGACTATTTTATATATTTCTTTCATTCCATTTCGCTTTGCAGTGTACACATTTAAACCAAAAGTGTGTCCCGAAGGTATAGACAGGCTGACACGTCTTTGTAGAAAAGTAATCATCTAGGCTTGATTTTTTTTTTTTGCCCCCTATTTGTACTGCTTTTATTTCTTGCGTCTGAGGTTTTTCTTGTTGGTGTGTTTTGAGTGTCATGCACTATTAGAAACGCACTGAACTAGATCAGGTCAGTACATATTTCTCTCCCTTCCCGTCCCCTATCACCTCCCCCAGTTCCTGACGGAATATGATTTCTTTTGAGATTAGTGAAGGTCAGTGTGTGTTACGCAGGCCGTCCATGTTGAACTGTGAGCCTTGGAAATAAGCAGCCACCTTTCCCTCCTTCTAAAGGTGACTCACGAAGCCAGTTTCACTTGTTTCACATTGTTTTCTCATGTTTAAAGAAAGAGATCTATTGACGAAACGTCGGACTCAAAATCTAGCATATTTGTTCTAACAGGTCCTATTGGATTCCAGAGCTTTTTCATAGCCAGTGTCAGTTACATGGGATGCACCTATTTTGTTGAGAAAGTTCCTGTAATAGGCATGTTGACTTCATAGGCCTCTCTTGGCTGGAGGGGTGGTGAGGTCTACCCTGCAAGTCTGGCCATTCCCCAGTGGTCTGGGATGACTCAGGATTCAGACAAATGGTGCATTCTGAACAATGTGTAGAAGGAAACATCAATGAAAAGATACCAAAATTGGAGTATTAAATGATGGCGTATTGGACAGTTGGTATTTTCTGAAACAGAAGCCAGAGCCTGTGATTCATTTGCTTAGCACCTTCATAGCTCCCCGGGTTTGCTTGCAAAGGTCTCACCCCCACCTGGCATTCTTGATGCACCAGCAACTGTGAATTGCTTACGCTTTTCTTAACTTACCCTTGTCTCTATTTCTCTTTGCTTTTGCACATGTTACCCATGTGCCTCGATGGACCTCCTCTTCTGGCTGGCAAACCCCTCTGCACCTTTCAAGGGCCGCCTGAAACAGCACTCCTCTGTGACACCTTCCCCATGTGCTCAGAGCCTGTCATACATCCACCTGGAATACTGCTCTTCATGTAGTGGTAGAGTTATCTGTTCAATGTTTGAGTCCCTTGAACTTTGCCAGGGCAGGAACTAGGTCAGTCCGTCTCTGTACCCTGGCACAGAACCTGGTATTTGTGGAATTGAAAGGGGAGAAGGATACGCAGAGTCACTACACCGTGATACAGTATTCCCAGTGTGCTAGACACTGGGCTTCATATGCACTGTCTCATTTAACCCACCAAGCCCTGTGAGGTTGATCTGTCATTTCACCTATCTTGCAGGTGAGCAAACTGAAAGTCAAAGAAATTTCATGAAAAGGTGACAAAGCCGGGCTTTGAACTCACCTACCTGCGCTTGGATCTTGACCCCAGTTTCATTTTCCTCACCTGAAAAATAGAGGTGGTGGTGCACTTGACAGGATTCTTTTGAAGCTGAAAGAAATATCATGGCTTATGTGAAGCACTTTGCACAGCACCCAGCGAGCATCAGTACCCATTAGTTCTTGTTAATAATGACGTGTACAAGGTCCTTCAGATAGCAAGGGGCGGAGGAGACTTTGAACCCTGGTCTGTCTGACAACAGAGCTGTGTTTCTAACTCTGATGCTTGTGGGCTGCCCCAGGGAGCCTCAGCCTTGAATGATAAGAAAAACACCCCACAGACACCTTGTCTCTTTAGCAGAGGCTCCTGTTTTCTCCAACCCGGGGCCTCTGTGGGGGCTGTGGAAGGTGAGGCAGGAAGCCCCCTCCAGCCATCACTGCAGAACTTGGAGGGTAAAATGTGGAAATTGTTCAGTTGCTTGGCAGCTTAGTCAGGATCCCACCAAGCAAACATTAGGCTATTACCAGCACTTCATTAGACCCCAGCACCAATTACTTGTTGCCCCAAGGAGACGGAAAGTGCGGTTCTAGGGCTGGGGATGGAGTCCCAGCATTAGCTGGTTCCTGTTGTTGTGGCCTCAGGCAAGTCCTTTCTTCTCCATCCCATGTGAGACTATGAGCCACCGCAAGGCTCCCCAAGATGGGGCGTGACCATCACTACTGGCCTCCCTGAGCCTTCAGGAACAAAAGCCTTTTCAACTGCTGAGCAAGGGCTGGTGTTTCAGATGAACACACTAGGTGACCACTTTATCTGTAACTTAGGCTTTCTTAAGGGATCAACTTGATTACAGCAGTCCATATTAGCATATTCAGTAGCCAATTCCTATACAAATTTGGGTTGAACAGAAAAATATATATTTTTCATTAGGGCTAGAAGAGTTATTAAAATATATATATATATATATATATGTGTGTGTGTACATATATATACACACATATACATATATATATATAACTTTTAATAAATCAGACTATCATAATGGTGGATTATAATTTAGAAATATTTTAAATTAGATTCTTGAGTGTGAGGATACTTCTAGTGACAACTGTCTCCAGGGCTATGCTGTCTTCTAATGAGAGAACATGCAACAGAATTTATTTGGAAGAATATCATAAAAAATATGATTGAATATATTTTTACAAACCTCTGAGAGAAGAGGTAAATTCCCCTTTTTCCTCACCGCTTCTCTCTCTCTCTCTCTCTCTCTCTCTCTCTCTCTCTCTCTCACATGCAAATGAAATAGATTTGCAACAAAACCTAATCAGTGTCAGATTACCGTATTTCCCCATGTATAAGACACACCCTTTTTCGAAAAATTTGGGGTCTAAAAACTGGGTGTGTCTTTACAGTGGTTGTTGTTTTTTTTACTTGCATTTCCCGCAAGTGATGAGTAGTTATATGAATTTTATGGTGACTAAAACTTAAGTTCAATAACTTCAATACATTTTTTTTCAAATTTCGGGCCCCAAAATTAAGGTGCGTCTTATACGTGGGAGCGTCTTATACATGGGGAAATACGGTAGTTGCATTCAACTCCCTGGCTTTTGGGTACATTTGAGAAGGCAGAGCATCCATGTTTATCCTTACCTTTCCTCTCTCTGCCTAAACAAAATCAGAATTCCCAGCAGCAGTTGACAAGTCAACTCAGCACAACCAGCCCCATCTCTCTAGCCACCCCCACCCCACCACTGGTGGTCAGTTTTCTACAGAACTGCATTGCATATGGGTGTGGCTGGGCTGGGGCTGTAGCATGTCTCAGTATTCCATCTCTGAATGTGCCAGGCTGTACTGTCCAGTCTTCACAGAAAACCAGGGTGGGGTAGCGGGGGAGCCAGGCTCAGGCACATGCCCAGGTGCATGTAATTGCCCAGCAGCATGTGTTGTTTCACCAGCAGTAAAAATCCAGCAGGGAAATGAATGCTAAAATTAGTTTGTTTGTCCTTTGACAAGATCTCCCCAGTTGAAATTCTTTTTGTTTATCTCTGTGGTTGGGAGGATTTTTCTGAAATCAAATTAACTGCCTTGCTTAATGGTGCAACAGATTGTGTTTTGAAGACTTTCCACTGAATTGTCCTTGAAAGGACATTTGATCTGAAAAGTCTAGCCTCTGACAAAATTACATTTTAACATAAGTGGTTTTTTCCTGTTATAAGATGTGCATGTAGTTCACCGCTGGACCCTGGGTCACTACCTCTGTTTGATGGGTGGATGTGTGGGTGGATAGATGGACAGACAGACAGATGGGTAGACTGGCCGTTTAATTTGCCTTGCTATATGTCTTAGATGTCAAGTTTGCTGACATTTAAGAGGAAGGAAAACCTGTAGTTGGTGTCCTTTCAAAAAGTTTTTACTAAACCCTACCTGATAACTATGTCTTTGGGCTTCATTCCTTCAACAAAAACAGTATTAAATAAGCACTTAGAATGTGCAAGGCACGTGGGATATGGACTGGAACACAATAAGAAGCGTCCCTGCCTACAAGGAGCTTACTGCCTTGTGTGGGAGAGACAAGCATTAGAAAGTAATTACACAAAGAATTAGTTAACTATAGTTGTCATCACTTTTTTTAAATTGAGATATAAATCATATACCATAAAATTTACCATTTTAAAGTACAAAATTCAGTGGTACTTATTTATTTAGGCTTAAATAACAAACATTTATTTCTTACACTTACGGGGTCTGGGAAATCTAAAATCAGAGCGCCTGAAGATTTTATTCTTGGAGAAGGTCCCTTCCTGGCTTGCAAACAGCTCTCTTTTTGCTGTTTCCTCACATGGTGGAGGGAGGGAGGGAGGGAGGCAGGGAGGGAGAGAGAGAGAGAGAGAGAGAGAGAGAGAGAGAGAGAGAGAGAGAGAGGTCTATTCTCTCAATTTATAAGGACACTGATCTCATTATGGGGGCTCTGCCCTCATAACCTAATTTAACCCTAATTATCTCCCAAAAGGCCCTGCCTGTAAATACCATCACATTGGGGATTAGGGCTTCAACATATGAATTTTAGGGGAAAACGAACATTTAGGCCATATTTTTCTTATCTTTTTTTTTAATAGTTTAATGTATTTTAATAGCAAACTTACAGGAACAGCACAGACGACAAGCAATATTAAAAACATGTACTTGCATGTAGGACAACTCAGAAAAGTATAACAAATGGATGGAATCTACTGTATGATAAAAATGCTACAAACACCAGTTAGTTGCCATCAATAAGAAATTTACTTGATTAAAAAAAACTCCAAAAGCTGGCATTGTCCAGAAAAATTTAACAGGTTTATTTATAATCATTATAAAGTTGAACTCCAGAAACTTGTTCACTGAAACTTTTGACTTGCATTAATACTTTTGTCTTGCATTTATGTTAAAACTTCACACACAAATGAAAATGGAAAACCTGCCAATACCTGATTTCTGTCCCCTGTTTTTCCACTTTAAATCATATACTTGATACCTTTTGACTCCACAAAAAATAAATAAATAAATAACATTCAGAGCTACCAATAACAGAAGAGGAATTTTTTTTAAAGAATGAAATGTTTCCCATCATAGTGGATGCTTAAGCACCTTCTCAACATATGCGGCATGCTAGCTGGATGTCTTTTGGCATAATTGCTACACTTTTGGCATGGATAGCACACAGGTTGGTACCTTCAAAAAAGCCAACCAGTTAAGCCTCACTTGCCTCTTGCAAAGCACCAATAGCTGCACTCTGGAAGCGCAGATCTGTTGTTTTTTAAGTCCTGAGAAATTTCTCGCAGCAGACGCTGGAACGGAAGTGTGCGAATCAGAAGTTCAGTGGATCTCTGATAACGTCTAATTTCACAGAGTGCCTCCATCCCAGGCCTGTAACGATTAGATTTCTTCACCCCTCCAGTAGAGGGCGCACTCTTGCAAGCGGCTTTTGTAGCCACTTGCTTCCTGGGTGCTTTACCACTGGTCGGTTTGCAGGCAGTCTGCTTTGAGGGACCTCTCAGCCCCTTTCTCCTTCAGCTGGAGCTCAGCGAGCTAGAGGTGGTGCTGGCGTTGGAGAGCAATGGCCGCACAACGACGCCAGCGAACACCCTTACGTTTTGTTTTGTTTTCTTGTTGGGGAACATATTGGGGAACAGTGAGGTTTTCCAAGACCCATCAGCTCCAAGTCAAGTCAAGTCAAGTAGTTGTTTCAATCTAGTTGTGGAGGGCACAGGTCAGCTTCAAGTCCAGTTGCCATTTTCAATTTAGTTGTCGGGGGGGGGGGGGGGGGGGGCGGGGACAGCCCACCATCCCACCATCCCACCATCCCATGTGGCACTCAAACCAGCAACCTTGTTAAGAACACACGCTCTAACCAACTGAGCCATCCGGCTGCCCACCAGCAGCTCAGTGGCAGCTCAACAAGTCGTTATCTTCAATCTAGTTGGGGAGGGCGCAGCTCACTGGCCCATGTGGGAATCAAACCAGCAACCTTGTTGTTCAGAGCTCGTGCTCTAACCAACTGAGCAACCTGGCCGCCCCCCTTATGTCCTTTTTTAAAGAGTGAAAAGAACTTTTCCAGAAGCCTCCCAGCAAATTTGACTTCACTAGCCAAATTTACATCATATCCACCATTTGTAAACTAGTCAAGGGGTATAGAAGCCCTGTGATTAGACTAGTCAAGATTCATGGCCCTCCAGCCCTGCCAGAGAAGAACAAATTTAGGATTCTGTTATCCAGGAAGGAGAGTGGACTAGGAAGGCAATTTCAGTGGTTTTTAATATATACACAGAGTGCTTTTTGTTTTTAAAATGGTATGGTTGAGGGAAAACTTCAGTCTGTTCTGCGGTTGTTTTGTTGGCACAACCACAAATCATTGGTCTGACAGACTCCAACAGTTTCCATTATGTTGGGATTGCATCATCTGTGGTCTTTAATGTCATCAGTGGGGGGGCATCAGAGAAGTTTAGTTCAGACGTGGTATCCTGGAAGCTGCTCTAAGGGGAAGTTACTTTGACTCACTCTAGAAACTCCTTCTAGCCCAGGATGACTCCAGCGAGAACTTTCTTCTCTGCCCCTAACTTGAATATACTGGTTTTAGACAACCTCCATAGCTTCTTATAATTCCACTTTTTCTAAGATTATGTTCCTAAAAGGTCCCAAACTAGAGATAGGGGGGGAAAAAAAACCTCAAGGATTGAGAACCTTCAGGATCTACACCATATATTTATTTATTCTAAAGCTAAACATTTAAATGCTGTGAAACATTCTATGACATTGCTCAGCTGACTGTTCCAGGAACATAAACTACTTGTGGGTCTTCTTACTACATGTTATTTGACTTGAAAGGTAAAACACGTTTTCAGACACCTTCCAGGTCTGTCTGACAGAGCTTATGTGGGAATTAAAGGGATCTGATTTTGGTTTCTTGTTCTGCCCAAGTTTTACTTTGCTTCCTGTTCCCCTCTGAAGATGAGGGTAATAACTCAGCAGCCTCCCTGACGGGGCGTTGTGAAGGAGCCAAGGTAGATGAGGTAAAGCTGCTTTGGACCTGAACTACCTCCTACTGATGGCCAAGATCTCAGGAACTGGTCTGTTTTGGGGACAGTCAGCCATCTATCCAGAAAGTTCCAGGAGTCCCCCCCCCCCGTTCCCAGGACAATGCTGATTTCATCAGAAGATCACTTTGTAGCATCACCAAGAGATCTGGAAAAGAGTAAATCAGCATTTGTGTGATTCAGAGAGTTTTGTGGCAACCCCCTTCAGACATTGGTATAAAAGATGAAATTCACCATTGCAGAAACTTCAAGAAATGATGACAATCCTAATAATGTCTTTCATTTCTATGCTCTAATACAAATTGCAGAGTGCTTTCATATGCCTTATCTCAAGTATTCTCATGTTTGCCTTGGGATGCAGGAAGGCTGTAAGTGGCTTGCCTGTGATGGCAAAGGTGCCTCTTTCATCCTCTTTTTTTTTTTTAAAGATTTTATTGGGGGAATTGGGGAAGGGGAACAGTGTTAGGGAATTGGGGAAGGGGAACGGCCAAGTTGTTGTCCTTCAGTCTTAGTTGTGGAGGGCGCAGCGCAGCTAGCTCAGCTCCAAGTCCAGTCGCCATCCAGCTGCCCATCGGCAGCTTGCAGCCGCTCAGCTCAGCTCAAGGTGCTGTGTTCAATCTTAGCCCACCATCCCATGTGGTAGTTGAACTGGCAACCTTGTTGTTAGGAACACGTGCTCTCATCAGCTGAGCCACCCTGCCACCTGTTGGCAGCTCAGTGGCAGCTCAGCTTGGGCGGAGCTCACTGGCCCATGTGGGAATCAGACCCTTGACCCTGTTGCTCAGAGCTCATGCTCTTAACCAACTGAGCCACTCGGCCAGCCCTCATCCTCTATTCTTTCTGCCTCTCTTAAAAGCTTGCCTGCTTCCTCCACTGTCATATTTCTGTAATATTTTTCCCTATGATTTACTAATGACTTGCCAGTTCCATTCACATTATTAGGTGAAACACCTGCTTGTATAATTGCTGGCATTAAAAAGAATGTCATGAATACATCTGACAGTTAATTTTATTCACTAGTTCCCTTCTGCTTCATAGATTCCTGTGAGTTTGGGTTAATTAAGCTGAGTTCTATTTTTGCGAACAAGCTGGTGATCCTCTGGGTTGAATCAGCGGCTGCATTAGCCCTGGGCTCCAATCGGTGACAGAGCCTTGGGAGAGTTCCTTTCCATTTAGAACACAGCATGGCCATGCAGGGCTTCTGGATAGGAACAAGACTGTCCACGACTTGCTTTTGATCATACATTTGCATCATCCTCTTCTTTTCAAGGTACATGACCGATGGTGGACTTGGCCTCTACACCCGTCGCCTGAACCGGCTCCCTGATGGGATGGCTGTGGTGCGGGAGACGCTGCAAAGAAATACCTCCCTGGGCCTTGGAGACGCTGACAGGTAAGTTTACTCCACTTGGGGTTGGCCAGGTGTGGAGGACATTCCAGAATGGCCTGAGAAATGAGCGCAGTGATATTGAGAGCGGATGTGTGCTGCTTTAACCACGTAGAGGTTGGAAGCCCTTGAAGCGGTGCCTGGGGTTAGCAGCTGGTGCAATAGGTAGGAGAGGGCTGCTGATATGTTCTTGAGTCCTGTGTATGAGTGGGGTGGTGCTTCGGAGAGCAAGAACACAGGGAATTTAGGCTTGAGTAGTTTTTGTTGTTGTTTTGACTGTTGCTACTACATCTTTGTCAGTTCAGCAGCCCCCAGGGATCTGCTTTACTTCCTCTGTTAGCCAGCTTTCTAGGTACTGCACCTTGGAACAGACAGTCCCTGGTGATGCACAGAAGATCTGTGTGCAGACGGGAGCTCTCTGGCCTTGGCTGAGCAGGCTTCACAGTAAGTCTCCTGTTGCTTGGTAATAGGAGGCAAGGCCTAAGGGTATAGGTCTACACACCACGTGCTGAGTAGTTGAGATTATAGGGTTGGACCTGTCTTCATTGCTGTTGCCATCACAGGGGAAAAGAGCTTCAGAAAACACTCCAGTAAAGAAAGAAGGATATGTGACATCCAAGCTTCTACTGACACAAACCAATTCTATGACCATGAGCAAGATCGCTTCCAGCTCTGACGTGTTATATTTCTAGATTTCAGTACCCTTTAATGATCGAGTGATGAAACATTTTTCTGGCATTCTTGACCTCTTTCCACATCTGGGTTGATAAGACATTCCATGGAATTTAGATGGGAGTGCTTTGAAATCACCGTCCTCTTTTTGGGTGCTAAACCTCATGTGTTGGAGACCCAAATATTTGTAGCACAAGTCCCGCTTCTTGCTGTTCTCTTAGCAGAGCATACTTTTTACAAGGAGCTAGGTGACTTCTGTAGTTCACTAGCTTTAGAGAAATAGGGCAGCATACTAAAGAGACAGACAATGAAGTTACCCCCAGAGATGGAATTTGCTGGAGAGAAATCTTCACATTCTCTCCGGGAAGGCTGGGAAGCGAGGCTGGTGTAGAGAGTGCTGAATTAGTTGTCAGGAACTTGGGGTCTGGCCCAGGCTCTGCCACTGACTTGAATATTCCTTCTCCAAGTCTCCCACAGAGTCCAGGGTGGTGATTTATACCAGAGATGCCCAAAGGCTTTCCACTACAGTGCCAGCTCAAGTCAGCTTTAATTTTTTTTCAAAAAGTATTGGTTTGTGAAGTCCACAGAAAGATCAACCACTTGAACACTGCTCTTTCTAAGGCTAAATAAAGCTCTGTATAACTAAAATCTTTAAATAGTGTCAGGGGAAAATCAGTTGTTGTAACACCCCCACTGGAGATGTCACAATTTGCCAAATTATTTGCTTATGTGTGTTCTCCTGTAAATATGTAGTTGGTTAGTAAATCTATTAGCATAAAGTGAAGGCCTTACGAGGTACATGTCCCATTGTAGCCAAAGAAGAATCTGCCCTAGGCAGTTTAATTTAATGCTTCATTGCAGGGTTAATGGAATTATTACAGATCACAGCTGAGATTGTTTCTGCTTTTGGAGCTGGAGGATTTGAGTGGGAGATGGAAAGATGGATGGCGTTTGTTGTGTTGTGTTTGTCCAGCCTGTGTAGTAGGACCGAGTGGGCAGCAGTGGCTTCGGGTTCTCCCCAGACTGCACTGCTCAGATGTGATCATGCAAAACTAAATGGATAACTGACCAACTTTTAAAGAAAGAATTCAGGTGGCTTTTTAAAAAAATAGGATTTAACAATGCTTATAAATTTCCTATTTAAGTTTTGACCTCTTGGCAGTGAGATTGTTTGCATTGTCCTGGAATACATTAAATTTCCTTAATTTCCAAAGTTATTATAAACAAGACATAGTAATGCTTCATCTTTGGCTAAGTTGAAATAGTGTTAGATTTGTCTCTATAAAGCTCTTTATGTAAATCTCTTCCAAAAACCATAGTCTAGGTGAGTGTTTCCCAAAGTTGGGAGGCTTACAGTAGTAGTGTAGGAAATCATTTTAGTTGGTAGGTAGGGAAATATTTCTTTTTAACAATTACATTTTAATTTTAATATTTTAAAAAAACTTATAACTGTCACATCAAACCCATGATTTTATAAATATTGCTTAGAGTAAGGTTAGTGTAGGCTATTAAATGTGAAATAGCAAGGAAGAAAATCACAGATGGCATGCAGATATGTTTTTTTTTTAAGGTAGTATGCAAATGACTGGCATTGTATGGCAGGTTAAGTAGTCCTATTCTTGTTCCAGTAATTGGAAACATGTTCTTTAAATCATTTACATGAGACAAATGAAAAAAATGCAGAAAACCCAGGTCCTTTTCAGAATCCTTCCCTTTTAACCCGAAAAAAAGAAGGTTCCAGAGCTGCAATATTTCCAGGAAGTTCTGTATAAAAAGACAACCCAGTCCTTAAGGATTCACACACAAGCAGCAGACTGGTTCTACAAAGGAAATAGGAAAAGTACTGAGAGATGAGACCTGGCTAGACCTCAACCAAGGGAAGGCAAGCGTTTGAAGGGCAGATCATCTCATGCACTTCCGAATAGGAGAATCATTAGCCTCGGCAGTGCCACCCCGGAGAGCAGCCTTAAAGGATGCTGACCTACCAGACAGAGCTCGGCTGTTTGCAACAGGATGTGGCTGGGATATGTCAGGGTTATTAAAAGTAACCAATAGCAGTGGTATCTTCAGAGCCTGGGAGATGGAGACCATGTCGGTTTGTAAGTCTCATGTGTCACCAGCTGGCTTCTGAGAAATAATAAATGACAATGGTAAATTCAAAATGCCAAGTCTGCCCTTGGTCTCCTGTCACTTTTCAGGGTTGCCACCGCTGGGCTCTCGTTTTTACCTGATAGTCATCAGTGGCTACTTCCGGCAAACTGGAGCCAGCCGGCTAACAAGAGATGATCAAAAGGGACAAATGGAGGTGGCTTATCACAAGTCATAGGCCCCAGATAACACATAAATAAAGAGAACTTGGGCCATGGAGGTTTCTGGGCATGGGCAGCCAGGGAGGAAGAAGAAATACAACAAGGAGGCTGAGACTGGGCTCACAGACAGGCAGTCTCCTGCCAGTTCCTACGTGCACTGCTGGCCCCTCAGCACCCGTCAGAAGGTCTTGAACTTCAGCGAGTTGAGTTAAAGCTCAGCTCTGGGAAAGTTTCCACTGCCGAGTCCCTTTCCTTGTCCCTCCAAAGCTGTGCTCATAGACTTTTCTGTCATCACGGAAATGCTTTAGCTTGCAGTGGGCTCGGGCAGTTAGATGTTCTGCCTAAATAGCATCCCCAGGTCATGGAAGTGTCATTAAGAGCCCAAGGAGGACAGAAATCAGGCTATTTGTGCTGGTTAGATCAAGAGGACTTTGGGATTGCTTAGTAACTTTATTCAAACCATTAGAACACACATTGAACTCCAATGGCTTTTATTAATTTCGGTAGTGATAAAAATCGCAAAAAAAACAAAAGAAAACAAAAAAACCCAAACTAATGTCATGTGGTAAAATATCAGCCTGAGACTTGAGCAAAATGAAAATTTCCCTAACATCATGCCAAGCAACCAAGCAGAAAGGAGAAGCTGTTTTTTTGTTTTCCTTCTTGTTACAAGGTTTTCCCTGCCCTCCAAACTCTGAATGTCTTAGGTATTGAGATGGCCCTTTCAGTAGGAGTCGAAGTCACGGCAAAGACTCTACTGTGTGCATTCGGGGCCCTGGCCTTGGTGCTCAGAGCTGTCCCAGTTTCAGCTTGAATTGGGAGTCCCACGGTGTGGGGATGTAACTATGCAACCTGGTATTTGACCAGCATGCCAAGCTGAACCCTCTCTCCTCTCCCGGGAGTGTCACAAGATCTCCAAGGGCCCAGGGCAATGCTTGGCTTTGTGATTTGTGTGGAACAAGGCGGCCTCCTGACCCCAAGCAGTGCCCACTCATAGATACAGGGCTTACCCTAGAGAGATGGGTTTAATCCAGGCCAGAGGTCCCTGGCCAGCATGTGGAATTGGTGGGAGCCCTCACCAGGCGGAAGGTCCCCAACCCTGTTATTTCGTAGGCAGAGCCCCTGTGAGATATGCAGATGAGCAGGAAAACAGATGGGGAATGATGTCTCCCCTCACTAACCCTGCCCTCCAGGCCTGTGGGTAGGCAGAAGAATGCGCCCCCAGAGGTGCCCACGGCCTCATCTCCAGAACATGTGGCTATGTTACACTCCCTGGCCAGGGGGAGTTACGGACCACTGTGAGGAGTCCACAAGGTGGAGGTGGTGAAAGTGTTTTACAAAGTACTGAACAAAGATAAAATACTCTATTCTCCAGGCCTGCAAATCACCCAGGGCTATCTGGGCCCTATCCCCTGCAACTCTCTTTTCTTTATTTTTAATTAATTAACAACATAGTTAGCCCTCTTTTTTCCATAACAGCTTAGAGTGTCTGTGTATAATAAAAGAACAATTGTGAATTAAAGCAAAGCATTAGGACCAGAGGAAAATAGAAGTTAGACTATGGCATGTTGAAAAGGGAGGAAATTGAGAATACAGATATACTAGCCATAAGGTGCTACGTGGTTGCCTGTTTGAGTGATAATTCACCATTGAGCTTGCTACCTAAGTGATAATGAGCTTCCCCTCACCTCATTTCTCCCTACTCTTTCATTGTCTGGGTCAGTCCGTTGATCTCCCTTTCTCCTTTCTCCTTGCCTTCTCCTGATTGCCTTATAACTAGCTGCCTCTTACACCCACTAGCGCCCCGGAACATTTTCTTCGTCCTGCATTCAAGGGTTCCACTCGTTTTCCAGCACGGTGCCTGGCATCAGGAATCTGCATTCTGTTTTCTTTCCACCCCTTTCCCTTTCCTTCTCCTGCTTGTGTGTAGCAAGGGGATACAAAGTAGGCGAGAGTAAAAGTCACTTTTCATTGTAAAGCTCATAAAAGGAGCCTTAGAGGCAAATCTCTATTTCCGTGGTAACAGGGTAATAATTACTGCGTTGGCCTTTCCCAAGGGCCTCTTTTTCTGCTGGAGCCATTGGCTTTCTTTTTAAGCCAGAGCTGCTTCCTGTGGAATGGGTGGGCAGAGACCACCTGTGCTGAACAGAGGGGTGGTGCTGACAGGAAGCAAGCCATCTGCACCTTAAGCCACAAAGGAATTCTCCCAGGGGGGCTGTGAAGAAAAAAGAATAGTCTGTGGAGTAGCATTTCTTGGGCGTGCAATGTTTTCACGTGTTTTTTTTTTTCTTTAAAGGCGGTATAATAATAGCCCCATGAGAATCTTCTACTCCCTCATGTTTCCCAGCTCATAACTTTGTCCCAGGTTACACTCTGGTAGGACAACAGCTGAATATGTGTTCATGTCGGGCTGGGAGTGGGGGTGGGGGCAGTGGAGATCACGCCCCCAAACTACATTTTCAAAAGAGGTGCCTTCTCAGCAGCTGTTTCGTAGTGATTTATAGGCTTGATGGTGTTCAAAGTACAGATGAGAAGACGTTTAGCAATATGAAGGCAAGAATGAGCGGTGAAAGAGAAGAGCCAAAAGGGGGCACCTTTTTCTATGCTTATCCCTCAGCACCCCAAACCATAGGCCTACAACCCCAAGTCAGAACCTGACTACACCTGTGCCCTCCAACAGAAAATAATACCACGTGTTTTAATCTAGGTCCCTGGGCAAGTCTTTACATGAGTCAGGATAGGATAGGTTGTGCTGCGTAACAAACAGCGCCCCAAAACCCACCCTACCTGGCCATTGCAGGTCAGTGGGAGGCTGTGTTGTACATCATTCTCCCTCTAGGGTACCAGAGGGGCCACTGTTTAAAGCATTGGCAATCCCCATGGCAAAGAGAGAGTGTGGTGAGCCACATACTGTCTCTTAAAGCTTCTGCCGGAAATGGTGCGTGTAACTTCCACTCACTTGTCATTGGCCAAAGGAAGTCACATGGCTACCCTTAAATTAAAAGGTGAAGAGAAGTACAATTCTACCATATGCCTGTGAGAGCGGAAAATATATGAATTGCACTAGTGACTGTCATTGTTTTATTACACACAAGCCGACAACCTTAGCTTAATGCCACCCGCCCATTATTTAGCCAACTGTGTATCATACAATTTATCACATATTTACTATATACCTTGCCCTGTGCCACCCAGTCCAAATGATGGCCTCTGGTAGTGCCTCTGGGTGGGGGTGAGTGAGGAGATAGAAGAGGAACATGATGACTGATTTGGTTTAGGAATTTTAATCAATACTATGGGTTAGCTGTATTTCAACAAAGTATTTGGACTGTGTTTTGATATGTGACAGCTTATAGAAAAAAAGGCTGATATTTACTGAGCACCTACTATGCACAGGCCTTGGGCCTCCAAAGATGAGTAGGCTATAGTCCCTCCTCTCGAGGAACTTGCAGTCAAATAAAGTAGAGAGAAGCCTAAATAAGCCATGAAAAGTCGAGGTGCCAAATGCCATACAGACTTTCACCGAGTGCTGTGGGGGCCGGAAGGAACAGGGGCATCCCTGGGGGCTAACTGCTGCCCTACATTGGGAACTTATCATAATAAAACGCAGGAGGTTTCCTTTTCTATCAGGCGATGACTTGAAAGATCCTTTAGAAACATTACCCATGCGTCCAAATAGGCCTGCTTATCTCATCATCCGTTTGGGATTTTCTTTTTGTTTCCTTTAATATCCTTTGTCACTTTCGAAGAGCAGCCTAGCCCCGATTTCTGTTACTCAAACATAAGAGCTGATTGAAATAAGCCCAGTGTCTAGGGCAGCACTTACACTGGCCTGTGTAGAGGTGTCCCTGGTTACAGTGTAACCTTTAGATGGATCGCGCTGGTCAGCTGTGCCAGCCCCGAGTTCCTATTCAAGGTTACCCTGCCTGTAAGCGTATTTCTTCAAGGCTGCCTCTCCCAAGCCTGTTCAAACAGAAGCTTACAATGCAAGGCTGGGTGAAAGAGACCTTCAGAATCAGCAGTTGCAGCCCTCTGACTTCTCCAATGAGGAAACTGAGGCCCAGAGAGATTGTGAGTGGCCCAATGACCGCTCGCTGTCCTCCAGGCTTCAGGGAGCAAGGCCATCACAGTGTGAGTTTGGAAAGCATGAGCTCTGCAGAAACTGTGATGAAAGCACACATTATCTCTTTGGTGACGATTAGGAATGCAGCCCATGCAATGAGGGAAGGAGTGCATGGGAGCCAAGAGGCCTTGCCCTAGATCTGGCTGTAGCACCATTGAACATCTTGGGCAAGACATCCCACCCCCACCCCCATTTATTCATCTGTGCTATCAGACTAGCTGCCTCTAAGGTCCCCAAGCTCCTGTGAATCAGTGTCCTTGTTTGTCACTTGAGGGCAGAGTTAACAGAATGGCTCATGAGTGTAATTCATCCATGCAGGGCAGGGACCCCATGAACTTTTCATCTCTGACAGTCACAGTGTCAGGTGTCGTCGTCCTGTGATGGTTCTGTTAGGAATGTGGCTCTCGCCCAAGGCCTGTGGTGGGTGCAGACCCAGCAGGCGGAGGGGCCTCCTCTTCTGCACATAGCTGACCTCTGTCAGAGGAGAGATAGCTGTGAGGCGTCCGCCCTCACTGGACCTCAGAGCGAAGCCTGCTCTAAACCGAGATGCACTTAGAGGAGAGTGAGAGGGGAGGGTCGCTGGTATCGCTGGTGGCAGGTTCTGAAGCATGTCCAGGGTTGAAGGACCAGAATGAAATCTTCCAAAAGTGGCACCCAGGGCACACAGAGCTGTGGGTGAGAGTGGGTGGGGGTGGGCTGCGGACCTTTCTGGCACTTTGGGAGAAATCTGCTATCATACATTGCAGTGGATTTAGCTCTAACTTGGAGCTTCACCAAAATTATAGTAGGAGTTGAAGCTCATGGAATTGTAGTCTTAGTTTCATCGAGATAAAATTCCAAGTGACTGATAAGCGGTGAATTGTATTTACTTGGGTGGGTGTTTGTCAGGGTTTAATGACACTTGGATGTGCCGTTGTTCTCTAAATCAGCGCCGCCTGTCCAGAGGGGGTGGTCAGCCTTGGAAACAGGCAGTGTTGGGGGGCTTGGAGAGACTCCCCTACACTGTGATGTTTCAGGCAGTTGTCAGGCTTTGCATCGAACACCACAGCGGAGGGCAAAACAGCACTTGCAGTGGGTTTTGCAGGGAGACCATGAGTTTTACCTACAAGGGAACAGACTCTGAGAGGTGACATTTTCTTCTCCAAAGTCACAGCGCTCTAAAGGGGCAAAAAGTTAGGGTTTGAATTCGTTTCTCTGAACACTAAAGCCTTGGTCCTCGATCCCTGTGCTTGCCTTCTCATTGTTCAGAGGCTCAGCTGCCGTCTTCGCAGAAGCCGAAACTTATGTGGAGCAGCAAGTGTCATTCGTCAGCCTCTCCTTAGTACCTTGCACCAACAGAGGTGCTTGCAAAGGTGGCAGCACCTGGACTTCTGACCTTTAAGATAATCCCTCTTCCCACGTCTCGTTTTCCCCATCGGAAGCTCAGTGAAAAGAAAGCCCAGAATACTGCTCAGGCTCCAGGCAGGAGCTGCTATTGCTGAAGGAACTCTGTCCCTTACTTAGGAAGATATTAGCGATGCTCAAAGCTGCAGGTGTCATATGTTTTCTAAGAACAATTAACCACTTCAGTGCCAAAGCCCCCAGCAGAGTCCTCAGAGTTGCCTTTGTCGCATCGCTCACACCTGGTGACCTGTAGGGTCCACCTCCAGCAGCCTTCTCTCCCAGGAGTGGCCTCTGCTGCAAACCCCTGTGGCTTTTTTGTGTCTCAGTCCCACAGGAGAGGAGGCCGGCTTTGTCTGCCCCAGCCGCAGCCCCACTGTTTTTCCTCGTCCACTGCCCACTGCGCACTTTGATTTATCTCCCTCATTAATCCGTGGTGCTCAGCACTGTAAAATTGCCTGAAATGAGATCTGAAGGGAGACTCTGACATTTTGAGGGATGTGGCAAGATTGTGCGGAGGAGATTAAATGAATGAGGGAAATGAGATGGTTGCATGGCTCAAGGATTTCTATCGCTGCCTCTCCCTTTAGTTTACCCTGGGATTTGGGGACAGGGACTCACAGCCCTACAGTTTCTTTGGTGGCACAATGAGGCTTCAGGAACATTCTCCCTGGCTGCTGCTTTGGGCTACCTGGATGTGGATTGTGGGGAACCCCTTGGAGATGTGCAGCAGAACCACAGGGCGTTTTGGTTGGGGTAGGAGTCGTGTCTCCTTTTACATGGTACACAGTGAACTCTAGAATGCGAGTGCAGGGGGCACTTGGGGTGCCTTCCAGTCAGCCAGAAGCTGGCCTCGCTGGCTGGGTGCTATGTGGGGAGATGAGGGTGGGTCTCCAGGCAGCCTCTGCCTTGTGCTATAGAGCTCCTGTGGTGACAGGGAATCCATGCTTTTGTTGTCAGTGTGGGGGCAACTCATGAGAGCTCTGGGTACAGCAGAGATGGGGTCCCTTGGGAGGCCGCCTGTACCACTCCCCAGGACTCTTAGTAGTTTGCAATCTGGGGTCTGAGTCTCATTGTCAGCAACAATGATTCTCATTTATTGAGCACCTACTATGTTCCAAGTATTCTCCTAGATGCTTTACATATTTGCCTTAACCTCCCAGAGGACCCAGCAAGACAGGAAGGAGTTATCCCAGTTGCACAGATGAGGAGTCCCGGTCAGTGAGTCTGATGATTTGCTAGGGGCACACGGACAGTGAGTGGCAGAGCTCCAATTTCAACCCAGGTCTATCTGACTGCAAAGCCAGTGTTCTTTCCAGGACATCATGGTGTCTGTCTCTTAAAAGGGAGGGTGTCCCAATGATGGTTAGTCTATGGGTCTAGCTCTCTCTTGGAATAATCAGGAATAACTCCTGGCTTCCCTTCCCTGAGGAATCCCCACTCATGCCTCAAAACTAGCTCTAGTCCTGCCTTCCTCACTTCTCCCCTAGCCTCAGACAGGGTCCCATGGGGACCTCTCATCCATCCAGGGTCTCCTTAAAACCTGTGCTTTGCTCTCTGGTGGCACTTAATATGCTTTTGCAATTGTCTGCTCTTAGGTGTGGTCTCCCCAGCTAAACTAAGAGAGAGGAACCAGAACAATATCTTACTCTTCTCAGCATTCCTAGGCTTGTAGGGGCCTGGCATATGCAGTGGTAGATGTTTGCAATTCATGCATGCATTCATTCATTCATTCATTCAATATTATCCTAAGAATGATTAATAAGACTTACTGAATATTTAGGTGCCTGGCTCAGAGGGGTGCTCTTTGCATATATTGTGATTGAATGAATGACTGTCCGGCTCTGTGATGCAGGCACTAACCAACCAGAACAGGGCACTGACCAATCAGAATGGGGCATCAGTGACTGCAAACAACTCTTACAGGTGACACAGGTCAACCCTGGTGCTATGGTTTATAGAGAATCATCTATAAACTCAGTCCTCATCCAGTCCTCAAAATAAGTTTAACTGTGGCCTCAACCTGCTTTCAAAACACGGGTTTGTTGGTGTCCAGGAGTTTCTCCTGTGGGAGACTGAATGGTTTGACCCAGCCCATAATGCTTTTGGAAAAATTATTTCAAACCTATGGCCCCTGGCAGGTTCAGACCCCAGCTTTGCCACTTCCCAGCGATGGGACAGACATCAGTTAACGTACCCATCCTGAGTCCCGTGTCCTCATCTGTAAATAATAATAGTGATGATGATGATGATAATAATAATAATAATAATAATAGTAATAGTAAGTCCCCTTCATAGAGCTGCTGTGAAGAGGAAATGAGAACAGTGCAGGGTCCATGTTACCATAGCACCTGGGCCCCGTGAACACCCTCCATGGGTGGCAGCAAGTATTATTTAGTAAGGGATTAGAATGCTGACTGCCTGTGAGGGAACAGAGCTGCAGAGAGGTTCAAGTGCCCTGACTGGGGAGCCGGGATGTCAAGTGTGGGTCCTTCCAGCCCGAGGCCCCGTGTGGTGGCCACCTGCCTGCATTGCATCCGTGCCTCCACATACCCTTCTCTCTGTGATTCTGCTTCGGTGGTGGGGGCGGGGGTCTCATGCAGCTCTTGTATCTCTGCTTCTCTGGTCCTTGGGGAACTCTGGTGGGAGAAAAAACACAAGATACCATTTAAAGCCTGAGACCCCAGTGGGCAACTGGTAAAAGCTGAAGTAGTCAACACACTCCACGTCCTGGCAGGAGGTCCCACTCTTTTGCATCAGCCCATTAACCATCATATAACAACCTCAGAGGTGCAAACCTGTTAAAATCCCCAGCAAAGGTCTTGAAAAGGAGCTTGAAAGGGTTTATGACCCTGTGGATTTGAACATGTCCCTGAGCCAAGCTGTAATTCCAGCTCTGTTTTTGGAAGTAAAGATCAGAGCCATAATTTGAGGGGGGGCCTCAGAACATGCACTGATTATATTTCAAGACTCTGGCTGTAGGATGAAGCCAGGGGTGGGAGCTGGGGTGTTGGGGAACTGACAGGGCAGGGGGTATGGAGGAGCAGGGAGAGGGGAGTAAAGCAGTGTGTCTAACTGAGGCAATTAAATGTCCTTGCTTCTCACTTTAAACAAAAGCCCCTGAGGAGGTAGTCACCGGAGGGCTGTGCTCTTAATGATCTGGAGAACAGGGTAGAAAGCCAAGCCGGCAAGCTGATGGGGACCTGGACTTGAATGTCCCTGTGGGAAGTCTGCAGGGGAGGCCTCTGTCCAAAGCAGCACTTGTCATGCTAATGACCCAGCCAAGCTGGTGCCACAGAGGTCAGCTCCAGATTTCAAATTTGGGCTCCACTGGAGCTGGAGAGCTGGGACTCTTACTGTCCTTTATCCATCTACTTCACAGCATGTTCTTGCGTACTGCCTGGCATAGTCCCCCTGCTCTCACTGCCACTGTTACTCCACACCGTCCCCGGCATGGCCACAGTGATTCTTCCAAATGTGCATTATGCACATGAGAATCCTCTGCCCCCGTGTCAGGGTACAGGATAAAAGGTTTACCTCTGAAGTAGGGCACCCAGCTGGTCCCCTGCGGCCACACCAGCCTTGCCTTCCACTTCATAAACTGCAGCAGCACCCAACGCTTCTCAGCCTCCAGCACGCGAGGTGTTCTCAGTCGGCTTGCCTTTACCCATGGAATGCCCGCTTCTGACCCTGCTTTGCCAAGCTAACACATACACCTCTTTCAGCATTCAGCGCCAGTGTCACCTTGCTAGGCATCTCAAACTTAGTTTCTGTCCCTGGAGCTCCCAAAGGACCTTGTCCAATCCTTCATTTTACGCATAGCTTCTAACAAAATCTTGACTCTTTTTTTATTTTCTCTATGCTCAATTTGAAGGCGGGGATTATCTTATTGATCAGTGGATTTCCAGGACCTAATAATACAGTGTTTGGCACATAGTAGGTGTTTAGGCAACACTTATTGAACTAAACGTCTGTTTCAGCAGGATGAGTTACGTCTCTCCAGCTGAGGCCTTGGATTTTTCACTGAGAACATATTTGATTTTTCCCACTCTCAGTACTTCTAGTTCAACCCTTAGCACAGAGTAGGTCTTCAGTACAGATAAGAGGCAAGCCTGACTGAGATGACCTGGGTGTGGCTGTCTCACCCATCCTGCATAGCACTACAGGATACTGTGCTAGTGCTCAGGGACACAGGGACCTGGAGGGGAGTCTTATTCAAAGATACCAAAGCCCACGGGCCGGCCGAGTGGCACGATGGTTAAGAACTCGCTTGGGATGCCAGAGGGCCCCGGTTCAGATCCCACATATGAGGGCCAGTGACACTGCCCTCTACAGCTAAGATGCTGAACAACAGCTCAACCTGGAGCTGGGCTGCCGGGAGTCGCCGGCGACGGCGTGTGCTGCAGCCCCTGTGGCAGTGGGTTGCCATAGGCTGCCTTGTGTAGCCAGCAGCCAGCGTGAGCGGCCAGCAGCCAGCGTGAGCGGCCAGCAGCCGCAGTGAGCGGCCGTCCAGGGGCCGGCGACTGATGTGCCTCGCCAGAGAAGAGCGCGATGATGGTGCCAACTTGGGCCAGTGGGGCGACGTCCTCCACAACTAGATTGAGGAACAGAGCGACAGCAACTTGTCTGTTCCCCTTCCCCCAATTCCCCAGCACTGTTCCTATCCCCCTAATTCCCCAATAAAAATCTTTAAAAAAAAAAATAGATACCAAAGCCCTCTCTGTTATCTCAAAGACCAGGTCATGAGCAACTGAGGGTAAGGGCAGTACCGACAGGGGAGTGTCAGCCATCTCCGGCTCAGAGGTCAGAACCAGAGCACCATAGCACAGGGTAGGCCGAGAAGGATTCCTGGAGGAGGGGACTTTGCCATGGACCTTGGAAAACAAGTGAGTTTTAAGTGGTCAGGAGGAGAAAGAACAGTCCAGGTTTGGCAGGGAGCAAAATGGGATGGAAGGAAAGAGGAAAGCCTGGGGCTTTCATTCCCTGGGAAAGGAAGTCCCATCTCTGAAGGCCAGCAGTATGTTTTCCAGGATGGTGGGTGCTTCACTCTAAACTTCACACCTCACCTTCAGTAGCCCTTTCCCACTGTGCCCTTCAGAAGTCACCTCCCCCAGCTCTAGGCTGCATCAGGGGTCCTCCCTGTGTCCTTGGAGAGAGAAGCCTTCGGAAAACAGACCCTGATAGACTGAGGCAAATAGCTGACTTATTTGTAGATACCCTGGGGCTCACAGTATTAGAACTGGCCACCTCCTAATGATTAACACTACACAAACACCCAGTGACCAGGGCGCTCCCCCATAAATGGGCTGTAAACCAGAGCAGGCAGCAGCTGAACCACCAAATGGAAGGACGCGAGCTGGGGAAATGCTTTCTGCCCTAAGCAACAAGCCGTCCAGCCAGGCGCCCAGAGAATAGACCCAGACATTGACTACGACGGGGTGGGATGGGGCTCTGAGGTCACTCAGAGTGGAAAATAACAAGCACCTCCTTCCCCTCCCCTGTGCCACATGCTCTAAATGTGCTGCGCATTAGTGTGCGTCTCAACCTGGTGAGTTCAGTATTGCAGATGAGGAACTAGAGCTATTTAATAATTGATGGGCCTGGAGTCAAACGGGATTGTATCGATGTTCCATTTCATATGGATACCCATCTATGAGGGGAAAACTATCACCACCACCCTCAAGTTGGATGGTGCAACTGACTCAGAGAGGCTGGGTCATTTGTCTGGAGTCACACAGCAAGCAGAACTAGAACCCAGGTCCTCTGAACCTCTGTCTCCAGCCCCCTCCATTATCTCAAAAGGCTGCACTCTTCTTCCCTCAGCCACTCCCAGGGGTCAAGTGACTCACAGTGTCAGGTGTGGGACATTGCCTCTCCTACTCTATCTGACCCCACTTCCCTCCATCTCTAAGTTAGCTCTACCTGAGTCCAACAGGTAAAAGCATCACCCTTGCCTCTCCAAGAAGGAGGCAGCCAGGCCCCACTGGAAGGTGGGGAAAGGGAGGGGTTCACAGCCACCTGCCTGCACACGTTCTTCCTAGTAGCGATAAGAAAGGGCCAGACCAGGGCCATGGGCGTGAAGCAGACCCTCACTAGCCTCTGAGAGCCAGGGATGAGAACCAAGCCTCACTCATCACCAGCCTTGACCTTGAATTATATAGTGGCCCTTAGAGAGCATGGAGGGCTCATGTGAACTCAGGAAAATTTGATACGAAGACATCTACAATAGAATTGTCTCTAGTCATAGTGAGCCACCAGCCTTATTTGCTGGCAAACCTCTGGAACCCCTGAAAATTGGTTCTCAAACACCAGAGCTCTTTGAATTCCAGAGACAGAGAACCTCTGGGCCACCCAGAAGCTCGCCTGGAATTCCCAGCAGCAGTTGTTACTACACTCGCCTTTCATTCCCCCCATAGCACTTGGAAAGCCTTAGTTTGCTCCTTCTGTGTGTTGAAGGGGAAGCCTGCCAAGTTAACATGTTCTTAAGAGGAACCTTGGGTTTCAGAATCCATGTTTCCAGTGTAATTCAAACTTTTCTTTGTGCTTCAGTTTCCCCTGTGAAATGGGCATGTAAAGAAAGCCCTGGTCTTTCCTCTCCCGTGACGCTTGCTGCACCCCTAGGAGCCTGGCCGCGTTGCAGATACGGGGCTCTGGCCAGAGCTGCTGGGCTCTCTCTGCTGCCACTGAGGAAATGATCACTGGTGCTAATGGAACATAAAGCGATGGGTTTGAACACTGGGCGGTTGTGATGTTCTGATCAGCTTACAGTTAATTCTTTCAGAACCTCCTTCCAGGAGGCTCAGCCTTGCCTTTCTCATAAATTCCCTCTCCGTGCCACTGCCTTAGTGTAACTTAAGGTGGTGCTGAAAAAAGATAGCATCTAAATCCACTGGGTTGCTTTTCAAATTACAAGCATTAGCCCCGTCCTGGCCTAGGCTGGCTATGGCTTTTTCAGAGGCCACCAGATGGGTTTTAGGGAGCCTGGGTTTCTCATATGCCTTCTTTTTTTACTCATGCTTCTTTTAACACAAGCTCTTGAACCCGAGGCAATTCAATGCAGTGGTTAACAGCAGAAGCTCTGGACTAGCCTCTTACCTTGATACTGTGGTTGGGATAGCCAGATCACAGCTCAGCCCCTTGCTAACCAAATGGCTTAGAGCCAAGTTAATGCAGACAATGATGGAGTTGGTGTGAGGCCTACTTGTGATAATCCCAATAAATGATAGCTGTCATTCCAAAAGAAAGATTCCTCTCCAAGGCAGGGCAGGAATGGAGGTGCCTGTATTCGTTCTCACCGAACTAAGCTCTCTGACAATCCAGACCCTCTCTGTCTGTCTTAACTCTTTAATAGCCACGGCCTGGGAAGTAACTGTCACATACTAGAAGCTCAATAAATGTTTGTGAATTATCTCAATCCCATGTGGTTCACTGATTTTTAATCATTCTTGAAAAACAAAACAAGGGGGAAAGATTGCCCTCTGGAATGAGAGGTTTTCAACAAGGAGAGGACCACAGGGACAGGAAGCTGACGTTTCTGAGCATTTCCTGTATGCCTGGCCGTGGGCCTGGCCGTGGGCCCAGTGCTCCGCTGATTTTTACCTCATTTCATCCTGCCAAACTCCTTCCTGCGGAGTCGATGGGACATTTATTTCTCGTGTCAGGAAAACGAAAATGAGGCTCAGAGACGTGAACTTGCCTGCAGTCAGATACCTGGAGAAGCTGGGATAACAGCATTCGCAGGAGCAGCAGGAACCGCAGCTAACATTTATGGAGTGCTTACTCTGAGCCGAGCAATTGACCAAAATGCACTCCTTTAATCCCATGACAGCCCAATGAGGTGGCCTCACTTGACAGGTGAGGGGACTAAGGTACAAAGAGGTCAAATAATTTCCAGACGGTTGGAAGTAGAGCTGAGACTTGAAATGCTGGTCTCCAAAGATCACTTGGGAAAACGTCTTGCCTCCCAGAAAGCATTAGTAAGGACTCTGTGTAGAAGGGAGCTTTGGGACACAGAAGAATTAGGTTATTAAGTAAAATGGTGGCACAGCCTGTCCTGGAAATCTTTAAAATGAGACTGGCTGTCCGTATGCCCAGGATGTGAGAAAGGATCTTTTAGGAAAGGAGGCATAGGACAAGGAAGAGAGCACCTGCGGGCCTCTCGGGACCTCGCCTCGTCTCGCCACACTGAATGGGCTGGCAGTGTTGTTTTTCCTGAAGTCACTGATTGCCCTTCTCTAGAGTGAAATGACAGGTGAGAAAAGGCTTTCAACGTCTAAATTTAGCCAGCAGCGTATATTCATGGTCACCAGGAGGAGACAGGTTTGACAGGTTGGCTAGAGGACAAAAGCCAGCCCTTAAGGAAATCAGTGCTCCCATGAAAGGTAAGACAGATTCGGTGTTTATCTGCATGGAGTCTGGTGTGTGAGCCCTCTGATCCCCGGCTGCAATAGGAGCATGATGAGGTGGCTGGTAGGACTGCCACCTCGCTGGGCTGCTGCTGTGAATATCTTCAGTGATCAGCCAACATTAGTGTAACTGGCAAGCACGCCCAGCTCCACAGCCCGTAGCCTTCGTTTTACAGCGCGGTTTAGAATTTGCCAAAATATTTTATGCCCACAAAATGGGAGAAGAACGTCATTATACCTCTTTTACCCACCCTGTGCTAGTCTTGTGAGGTTGGGCTTCTCTGTGGAGACAAGGGAACAGAACCCCAAAGTTTCAGAACTCTCAGCCTGTGTATTTTAACGTTAAATCAATCGGTCTGCTTTTCCGTTCTTAGGCCTCCTCACTTAAATTTGTATGGAAATTTTCTCTCACAGTGCATTTTAATTTTCACTAAAATGTGTGTGGGGGTTCTTTCTGTCTTCATCTGTAACTGTGTCTTTTACTTGCTCATCTTTATTGTCCTCTCCGCAGCTACTTCTTGAGGTCCCAAACTTTCCAGAGCTCTCTCTGGCCCTGACAGCCAATAGAGATTGCAGGAACACAAGAAAGAACATGCTAGCAATCAGCACCTTCAACCTGACCCTGAGGACTCAGTTCAGGCCAGGATAGAGGCTCAGATGAAAATCATTCACACCACGGCGGTGTCCGCACAACAGACCCTGGAAAAGAAATTACCCAGTGTGGGAGATGACTAAATTTAGACTTATGTGTTTCTTTTTCTGCCGCTGGGGTCTTTGATCCACTTGGCAGTTGAAAACTGAATTCCCTCAGATCTTTTTTCCCCCCTGGTTATTTTTCTAGATAAACTGTTTGCAGAGAGTGGTGTGTGTGCCTGCACATGCCTCATTGCCCTGGCATCTGATAAATGTTTTGAAACAGGGTAATGCTGGGAGCACTTTTCATTACCTTAAAGTGCTTTGCGTAAATAGAATTAATTCTTTTCCTCGACTGCTGTGATGTTACTGCTTTTTTTCTTTTTCTTGGATAAGATCACTCTAACTAGCTTCCCTTCTTATCACTTTCATCCTGTTCAGCCATCTTTTCCTCTCCTTCCTGTGGTGTTGGCTGGCAAATAAGACTTCAGGTCCCCGCTTGGCTGCACAGGTGTCTGTGAGACCTTCCCGACTTTCAGGTGGGAGTTTGACATCATTGGTCTGTAATGGAGAGATGGAGGTAAAGCAAAAGCATGCTTTAGGGGTTGGAGATCTGAGATCTCACCTTGGATCTGTCAGCAAACTCTGTGACCTCCTGCCAGGTACGTCTCCGCCACCTAAGCTCACCCATAAAATGAAGGAATTGGGCCTGTGGCTCCTAAGTTTCTTTTCAGATCCAAACTTCTAGTACCTCAGTTTGCCAGATAGCCAATCCTGTATAAGATTTGGGATTTGATTAGTGAAAATGAACTGCATGGATATAGGTGCTTATTGAACTCCGTGGTGTCCAAACAGAGTCTCGAGAACCTGCCACAGATGAGCTGTGAGCTCGTGGTGTGACTTGGAGCTTTCCATGGGGTAGACATAATTTTTGAAATGCTGAGTTTGTCAAAGAAATTGGATAAAATGCAAACAATAGAGGGAGGTTTCTGAACTGGGGACCAGAGCTGGGGGTAATTTTCCTGTGGTAGATCTGCATCCATGCTTCCCATAGCTTTTCCAGAAGCAGTGAGTGCATCTGAGCTCCATGACCAGCCCCTTCAGGACCAAGTTCAAACTCTGTTACTGGGCTTAGTATGAAATCTGGCCTTGTTATTTCCTACTTATTTTTCTCTCTCTGCAACCACGCTGAACTACTTGCCATTTCCTGAAAACTATCTTGAAAGGCTAACTTTATAGACTTTGCAGAGGCTGGTCCCTCTACCTATGATGTTCCCTTCATCTCTACCCCATAGAATCTGCAGTTTGATTCCTATCTTTCAGACCTCACATTAAGCGTCACCTTCTCCAGGAGGTCTTCCCTAACCACCACAACCCCAAGACCAGATTAGCCAACCCTCCTATTTGCTTTCATAGTATTCTGAACTGTTCCTTATCAGAGCACCAAACACATGGTATTATAAATGTCTGCTACTCACCTGTCACTTTATCTTGAGGGCCAGGACCTGCTTAATCACCATGTATCTTCATTACCCAGGTCAATGAGAAAACTGCTCAGACAGGTGGATGAGCTCCAGTTCATACAGCTCCACTTGTTTGTGGAGCCAGAATTCGCTCTCCAGTCTGCCTATCGCCAAACCCCACCCGGTTTCCACTCTGTGAGACTACTTGACCCCATCTTCCCCTAACTGTGAAGAAGGCCTCTCTCTTGAGACACCTTCTATGATCTCATGAGAAACAGTGGGAAAAAATGGATTTGTGTCTCAAGCATTTGATTTAGAGCCTCATTTACAAGACTGCCCTGTGTATAAGACTGGACGAGAACACGTATGTTGATTGACTTAAACAGCAGAGGGCCTGCACGCTAACGGAGGATCTGTGACATTGAGTTTCCTGTGCTCCCCAGAAATTGCTCCCACCTTCCTGTCCCAGTTGCACTGTGGGATAAGTATATCAGGCACATTGTTGTTGTTTTTGTTGTTTTAATTTGTGAATGTTGAAATCCAAACATGCCTTCTATCTCTGAGATTTCCAGCAGCTTTAAATGTCCTTGGGTTTTGTAGAAAGGGACCCATGTCTATAATATGTGTAACAGCTGCAGCTCTTATCAGAATGCAGACATGCCTCTCATTACTGCTAATTGCAGTTCTACCACTGGTGATCTGGGCTCAAACTTCCTAGTTCAGTGACTGGTAACCTATTTTGTAACCATTGGCTACATAGGATACATTACAGTATCTTCCAGGCAGCTGCTCTTTAGGTAAATGAATACCTGGGGGTCTTTCTCCTTCTCTAGGAAACTTTTAAGTACTGTAACAGGCTTTCATTTAAGGCTGTGCAAGGCTTATTTCACCAGATTGCTATTTGGAGGTTCTAACAAAACACCTTTATGAATAGCGGCTGTAATACCCTTAATCCACTAAACTTCCTGACATTTTAAACTAAGTGGATTGCTGTGAATGAAATCAGACTTTCCTATCTCCCTGCTCTCTTCCTCCCACCAGCCCTGCCTCTGCAGCTTCAGGACCAAGGGGCTGGGGTGCAAATTCTTTCTTGCTCTTATGGCACCGAACTAGAAAAAACCCGGGGAGCACCATTTTCTCCTGACTCCCGGTTTTGTAATTACCTGGCCTGCCCCACTGCTTTTTTAACAAATGAATTCTGGTGAGGTTTCTGTTTCTCATTAAGGCTCAGCATTAACAAAAATTTAAATGTGATTTTCTTCCTTATTAAAGAAAAAGCCAAACATCTTTTATGGAAAACTAGAAAACACAGATAAGCAAACAGTAGGGGGGGGGTGTGGGGGGAAAGGTCATGCATGATACCATGTTGTTGTCAGGTACAACTCTCGAATCAGGCAGACAACGATACCAGTTAAGCCAAATTAGGAGTCTTGATTGCAAAGCCGGCGACTGCGAGGAGGCTCATGCCATCAGAAGGACTCGCAGCCCCGAAGGGAAGTTAAGCAGGGTTTATAAGGGCAAAAACCACCAAGGTACATTGAGGCAGAAAATTCCATTGAGTTATACAGAAACTCACAACAGATCTAAATGAGGACGTTCCAAGCATGGGAGACATGTCTAGGTGGAAAGATCCCCAAGTAATGTTGAAACTGTAGGTGGAATGTCTCTTAGACCCCAGCCCCCTCTATTATTGGGTTGGGGTCTCTTGTTAGGGTAAGTGTTCAGTCTTAGCAAATCATTATTACAGAAGCTACGATAGCAGGATTATATGAATATCTAACCTTATTAATTATTAGTACAACTTTTAATTATTAGTATAGACCGTTTGAAGCATTATTCTGTGACTGTTGCTGGGCAGAGATTACCTATAAGGGAAGTGGAACTATGAGGCCTTTAGAAGAACTCTTGGGTTTTTCTGGGCTCCTATTGGCACCGGGTAAACCGAGGCAAGGTACAATTACAGAAGTGGAGACACTAAGGCTATAATTTTACATCCTATTATTCACATGCACATGATTTCCGAGAACAGCTACTGATTCCAGGTAGTTAAAGCTTAGGTGTGTGTGTGTGAGGGGGGTAACGGCAGATAGAGGCCATTTTATAATGCATGGCTTGAGCTTATTTAATAAAAGAAGCAGGGGACCTTTCTTCAATATGACCCAGGGAGATCCCATTGTTAGCACCTTGGTGCATGCCAGACTTTTCTCTAATCACGTAAACACCTATAGAGTTTATTTCTTAAAAGACCAAACATTCTCAAGCACTCACTATGAACCAGGTACTGTTCTAAGCTCTTGGGCATGCATTGATTCATTTAATTTTTATAATAACTGTAGGAGTAAGAACCTATTCTACAGATGACGAAACTGAGATGCACCGTTGCTTAAGTGACATGTCCCAAGTCAGGCAGCTAGAAGTGGCAGAGCCAGGGAGTGCGACTCTATAGTTCTTTGACTGCTACATTTTACAGCCTCTAAACAATGAGACATGTTTGATGCTCTACTTTTGTAATTTGACACTACAGCGGGGGGCATCTTTTGTATATCAGGATTCATCAGCATCATTTTTAATGACCACACAGCATTCCATTCTACAGAAGAACCACAGCTGGATTAACTCTTTCCCTGCTTATGGATGTTCAGAGTCGTCCAGTCCTTTTGTTCTTATAAACAACAATGCAGAGGCCATTCTTGGACATAAATGTATGCACAGTAGCATGGGCTGCAAACAAAACCCATATTCTATATTTTCCTTATAATCCTGACGCTTGTGCATGCAGATGATGCTCTTAAGGCACAGTAGAACACAGTCTTGAGTATGTTCTTGCTGCCGGCGATGGGACTGCCCTGAACCATTCAGACACTTTTGTATCCATACTCCATTGTCCCTGGTACCATGTTTGGGAAAAGGTTAGCTCAAGAATGGAGTTTCTGTCTAGGTCCAGCTAGCTGTTTTCAACTGAACCTACAAATGTAATGTCAGTTTGCACTGTGCTGTGAATTGAATGAGAGTTTTTATCTTTCTGAACTTAAATGAATGTACAGAATTAGGAACTACCATGATGTTACCTGCCCATGGAGTCATCTACTCCTGTGGCGAGGGAGAGTGAAAGGGAAGAAGGAAAGGGCCCGCGGGTAATAAAGGTTGTTGCCAAAGCATTCTTAATACTCGACCAGTCAAGGGGCTGTAGGTGAAAAACATCGTCCCCATTGTGCCAAGTACCAGGCTCAAGGCAAAAATTCAGAGGTGATCAAGGTGGTTTCAATCAGGGCTTTGCTTAGTGGGTTCTCATCAGCAGCGTGGCTTTGGGGCAAGTTACTTCACCCACTGCTTCTTAATATCCTCATCATATATATTGGGGATAATAATGCCTACTACATAGGCAATGTCAGAAGGAGTATATAAGACCAGAGAATTTAGCACAGTAACTGCCATGATAAGAATGCAATAAAAATGAGAGCTTAAAAAAAATCCCAAGAGGAATACTGATTTATAAATCAGGCAGACTTGTTCCTGAGCATTTATTAGCTGTGTGACCTTGAGCAACTTACCTAACCTCTTGGAATTGGAGATATTGTGAGTGTTGATAACATTGTACATCATGGCACATGGTGGGTTTTCAACACTCACAGCAAAATTTGTAAGCACTAAACTGTGCGCCGGTCACCCTGTTTTATTTCTCTTACCCCACTGAAAACAGTTTTTCTCTTAGAGACTAATGGTCAAATGAAAGGAGTTTAATTCTTAACCAGTCTGTAACTTTTCAGCTAGCCTCCCCACTAGGCAAATACTTAGAGTGAGCTGGGCTCTTTGCCAGACTAACATTTCTCCCCCCCCCCCCTTTTGACTGAGACAAGATTGTGGTTTAGAGATTGTGGAAGGTTTTGTGAAACTATTTTATAGTCCCTATAAACCCAGAAGGGAAACGATGAAATACCAAAGCTAAGGTATGGAACAGGTTTTCTTACAAGACTCAGGGTTGTAGGAAAGGCTCTGTGGGATGAGAGATTTACAGCATTTGACACAACACCTGACACCTAGAAAGTCTGCAGTAAATTCAAGAGTTGTCCCCAGCAGGGGACTGATGGACCAGGAGTCAAATTCACAAGGCAAATGAATTTTCTTTTGAAAAGGGATTTCAGTGGGGTACCTGGGGTTACAAAACCTTCCTGCCTGGATGGGTCTTAGAGAATCTCTGGGCTGACAGTCGGCTCACTGCCCAGCCGAACAATCTGAGAGCCACAATTCGAAAGTGATTTGGCCAAACCTGGCTCCCGTCCAGTGCTTTCTCCACTGCTCTGAATGTGCCTCCACGGTGTGAGAGCTGCGTGACCTGGGACCAGTGGGAGAACTTCGGGTGCATGAAGCGAAGTGAGACCAGAGTCCCCACACTGTTGGCTTAGATCACAGCCTGCTCAAGGCTGCCCATGAGTAGTGTATAAGCTTCCTCTCCAATCTCTTCCCCTCCTCACCTTCAGCCCTGCCTACCCCCTCTCCCTCATTATCTCACCCTGCAGGGGACACTCAAGGATGTCCTTGCAGCTGGAGCCACATTAGAAAAAGCCAGATTGGCTTTGAATATTTTATTCATTACCCACCCCATCTTAATAGCGATGATACTCCAGCTTCAAAAGTAAGTATTTGAACCCTTAGGATTCTAGCTATGTACCCATAATACCATTATAAAAATACAACTCCTGATAGCCAATGGTGGTTTTTTCAATTTCCTTTAATTATTTGTCTTTTTAAAAAACAGAGTACCACATGGATTTGCCTCTTGGGGTTTTTTCCCCCACATTTCTTCTAAATATTCAGATTTATTACCATGACCAAAGATGCAGGAAGGCCCCGCTCTAAATTGTTCCCTAAATACCAGATGAGCTAATTTTTTAATCTGCTGTTACTCCTTATTGACCATGTGAACAACGACCCAGGAACCTTTGTGACTGCTGTTGTCAGGCAAGAGAGTTTGGGGATGGGGTTTTAGGAGATGATCTAGATTTCCCTATGTAGAAAGCCACATCTCGGCACACATTTTTATTTTTTATTTATTTTTTTTAAAGGTTTTATTGGGGAATTGGGGGAGGGGAACAGACAAGTTGTTGTCGTTTTGTTCTTCAGTCTAGTTGTGGAGGACGTTGCTTCACTGGCCCAAGACGGCACCATCATTGCGCTCTTCCCGGGCGAGGCAGATCAGTCGCCGGCTTCTGGATGGCTGCTCACCGCGGCTGCTGGCCGCTCACGCTGGCTGCCGGCCACACACGGTAGCCCATGGCAGCCCACTGCAGCAGGGGCTGCAGCCCACGCCTTTGCCGGCGACTCACGGCAGCCCAGCTCCAGGTCGAGCTGTTGTTCACCATCTTAGCTGTAGAGGGCGCAGTGTCACTGGCCCCATGTGGGATCCGAACCGGGGCCCTGCTGCTCAGAGCTGGCATCCCAAGCCAGCCCTTAACCAACGCGCCACTCGGCCGGTCGGCACACATTTTTAAATTTTCACCAAATTATCAACATTCAGCACTAATGTAGCTGCCCTGTACGGGCAACCAGAGCCCAGATTTTTCTCATTTTATGTACAGTAATCTTCTCTTCTTCCCTATAATATGCTCCCACAGCTTACTGTTCTTTTCTTTCATGGCATGTATCATGGTTTGCAATTAAATGTATTTGTTGTTTGTTTGGCTGCCTGACACTCTCACTCATACCGGGCCAAAAGCTCCATGAGGATAGAAAGAAACCTTTTTTTTTTCTCTTTTGCAAACCACTGTTTCCCCAGCATAATGCCTGGCACATAAAAGTCAGCACCCAGCCAATATTGTAACGAGAACAGTCACTGGAAATACAGTAGAAGCTATGATATCATGGAATTTGGTAAAAAGGTACATCTAAATAGGACCAAGCCCAGAAGTATTAGAAGCAGCTAAAGGACTTCGGGATAGCCTCTTAATGGCCCTGGCCCACTAAATGTCATACTGTCACCTGTTGGCATAGTGATGGAGGCGTTCACTACTCTGAGTGGGGGGTCATGGAAACAGAACGGGATTTGGCATCTGGAAGGCATGGGCTTCAGCCTGTCCCTTTGCAGTTACATGACTAAATCATCTAAATTCTCCGAGTTCCAGCTTGTTTTTCTATACTATAAGAATAATAATACATGTTAGCATAGTTGTGAGAATTAAATTAGATGAGATTCGTAGGCAGTAAAGTCTATAAGCCTGAATTACTGTTATCACTGAAAATAACTTTGGTCCCACATGTTCTTTGTTGGAGATGCTGCCATTTTGGAGTTGATTTGCTGTGGTTCGGCACCCTGTTAAAAATGCATCTCTGATGTTGGACTGAGGATAGAAAGTCTGATTTTAGGCAGAAGATGCTGGCGCCCGTGGTCATGTTCTCCAGCCTTCTCCTTCCAAGGTTTTGTTAACAAGCCTTTGATTTCAGGTTCAGATGGGAGGGGAGTAAACAGTGGATAACAGAGTGGATGCTCTTTTTGGTGATGAAGGGAGCCTTTTGTTTTGAGACGGAGGAGTGTGTGTGCTTTCACGTGTGGATACCCGTAAGTGTGGGCTCCAAGAATGAATCACTTGAAGGTAACAGAAGCTGTAGCTCCACAAGATGAGACATTTGAAGCTGAAATGTAGCTTATTCTGTCTTCCTGATAAGATTG
Source organism: Hipposideros armiger (assembly GCF_001890085.2). NCBI lineage: Eukaryota > Metazoa > Chordata > Mammalia > Chiroptera > Hipposideridae > Hipposideros > Hipposideros armiger. The sequence goes on along the minus strand of NW_017731509.1, from coordinate 1,930,017 downwards.
GAGGACAGTATCATCTCACTGGAAAAGTAGGGCGGGACCCACAATCTGTGTAAATGCAAAGAATAAGCCTGCCCAGGACCAAGGGGAAGCAGAGACTCTGCATAATCACCTCAACAAGAAAGGAGGATTTCTCACTTATCCTGTAGGCCCTGAGCCCCAGAACAGAAATTGAAGGGACGGAGAAAGAAGGCAGGAGACACAGAGACACACTGACTACATCTCCAAAGCTCTTTATTGATGTCTCACTGGGATTACCTGTTGCTAATGGGTTTGGAGTTCTCCAGAGGATGAACTTGCTTTTCCGTTAATACCACCCCACCCCAGGCTGTAAGTGTGGGAGCCACCCTCCCGTTCCGTGAGACTCTGCTCTTCCCTCGCTCAGGTCTTTGCACTTGACATCCCCTCCCCTCTGCCTGGAACACCTGACTTCCCTCCTGATGGCTGACTGGCTCCCTCTCACCTCAGCTTAGATGTTACTTCCTGACATTTTGTGACCGCTCTACTTAAAGGAAGTGCCTCGTGTGACTGTCTTTTCCAGCACCCTGTTTATTTCCGTCATCACTTTTACCATAACATCCAGAATGGTTTTCCTTGCTTGTCTCCTCCAAGCAACGAGCTCCATCAAGGCCAGGGGCATTTTCCGTTACTCATCCGTTTATTCCCAATGTCCAGCACAGGTTAGGCAGGAAGTGGCTGTTTTGTTGAATGGAATTCATTTGCTACCCCAAAGCTTCCTAGTTGCGTACAATGTTGGTTCCCTCCTGTCCTTGGAAGACTTTGCTGAAGACCCAGCAGTATTTGTCCCCTTCCCACTGTCCGGCATAGGTCACCCTCCGTAAAATGCCATGGCAGGCAGTGTGATGCTTCTCATTTTCACACATCTTCTTTTAACCCCTTCCTATTCTCTTTCATCCATCTGGAAGAGCTTTCCTTCCTTCTTTTCTCTTTGTCCTATTATTAGCAAAGCAGAAGAAAACAACCCAAATGAGCCTAAGACAGGCTCTCAAATTAAGGAAAGAAAGAACATAGTATAAGAGTATGAATGAAGTCAGTGCCATAAAACTCAGAAGCAGTTGCCCTTAACCTGGGTTTATGGACAGGCTTCAGGGAGGGCCAGTGAATCAGTCCCCTGAAATTATGTGCAAATATTGTCCATATACTTTTTCTTTTTTTTTCTTTTACAGAGAGACAGGCCTGAGTTTGTATCAGATTCTCAAATGGGTCTGTGACCAAATAAAAAATTAAGAACCATTGAGCTCAAGTTCTTGAAAGTACCGAAAGCCCCCACAAGACTGCATAGAACGTTGGATTCCGTTTTGTCCTGCTGTCCCCAGTTAATCCAGGAGCATGTCCACGGTGCCCTGGGCACTGGGAAGAGATTGCTCAGAACAAAAGCAGACAGCATTCCTGTCTTCAAGCTTACATTTTTTTTTTTTAAATATTGGGTTGTCAGAAAAGTCATGACGCATTTTTGCAATGAAAAACGTAGAAAAATATGTCATGACTTTTCCGACAACCCCATATAACAAATACCCTTCCTTGCCCCAATAAAAAAGACAATGTGCTGACTAGTAAGTACTATGAAATATCCTGTGGTGGAAAGTAACTGAACCAGAGTATAAGGAGATCTCCCTGAGGAGGTGACATCCCATCCAAGACCTGAACCATGAGAAGGCGGCGGCCATGGGGAGTTGTGGGGAAAAGCATGCCAGGCAGAAGGAAGCAGAGTGCAGGGCCTATGAAATGGGAAGAGGCTGGTACTTCGGAGGGCCATCGCCCTGTATTTGGACATAATGAGGACAGTGGCAGAGGGAGTAGGCAGGAGGCAGATCACAGAGAGCCTTTGGGCCAAGGGAGTGAATTGGGATCTTTTTTTGTCTTCCCTGGGAAACTTTTGGAGGGTTTTAAGCAGGAAGGTAACCCAATCTGATGTCCACTTGAAAAAAATCACTGTCATTGCTGTGGAGCCAGCAGGACAAGAGGGAAGGCGGAGTGATCAGGGAGGTGGCTGTTTGAGGAAAGAGATGATGGTGGCTTGGACCAAGGTTATCTTAGTGTAGATGCTGAGTCATGATCAGGTTCAAGGTATATTGGGGAGGTATAGCCAAAAGCACTTATTAATTAATTATATAGGAGGCAATATGGGAAGACTTCAGGAGTGGGGCTGCAGACAAATTCGAAGTGGAAGCAAAGATTTTGTATAAGGTGTAATAGAATAGATTTTAGATATGCTGAGTACACAAAGGGGGCCAGGCCAGAGAAACCCATTTTACAGTTGTTCGTCTGTGTCTATTGGGTTGTCGGGAAAGTCATGATGCATTTGTGCAACGAAAAACAGAAAAAATAACATCATGACTTTTCCGACAACCCAATAGTATTTGAAGCCATGGAGGAGATGACCTCGGAAAAGACCAGGTAGAAAATAGATGGAATTAGGGACAGAACCCGAGAGGGCTAAAGAGGAGAGGAGGGTTTAGCAAAGGAAAGTGAGAGGCACAGCCAGGGAGGGAGGAAGAAAGCAGGTGCAGATGAAGGCATGGAAACCAGAGAAAAGACCCATTTAAGGTGGAGGAAGCTGTAGGTGCTACACACTGGTGAAAGGTCAGAGTAAGAATAGATAGTTGACCATTGACTTTGGCAAAAAATAAGCCACTGATGTTCTTGGGAGAAACAAAACATAGTTTCAATGGCGTAGTGGGGACACAAGTCTGACTGACAGGTTGAAGTGACAATGGACCACAGGAGTTGGAGTACAGACAGCTCCTTTTAGGTGTTTTGCTGTAACTTGGGGCAAAGACTAGCATGGTGGTGGAGAATATGGACATGGGGTTAAAGAAAATTTTGTTTCATTTTATGAAATGGTTGATATATTATCTCTTGGCCAGTGAAAAGGGAGAGGCTGATGATGTCGAAGGAGAAGGAGCAAACTGGGTTCATTAGTATTGGTCTAATAAAGTATTCCTTAGAAATAAGTGAACATCTTTTTAGATTCATTTCAGTGGTTTTCTGTTTAGAAAGTTTTATTCTACTCTTTGATATCTGGGAAAAATTTATCAGCTACTTTTTGGTTTAAAAAATGGCTCTCTGAGTTAACCTGGGAACCTTCACCTCATTGATAACATTGTTTCCGTGGACAAAAATGTTAGGAGTTCTAGGTCTTTGGAATTTGGCCTGTTTACAATAGAAGCCAGAGTCAGAAATGACTCGGAAAGTGTCAAAGGGCATCTGCTCTCACAGAGTTGGTTGACCTACTTTTCTTTTTTCTCTCCTCGTGTTGCTGATCCCTTGGCCACACTGAGCGCTGTCTTTCATAGCATGGAAAAGCCCTAGCTAAGTTGGAAACTGTAGCTGCAAAGAGTTTAGAGCACTTCATATTAAAGATGTGATTCCTACTTTTAACTCCAGAAAAAGGACGGAGACCCTCTTAAAGTACATTGTCTTGTGCGATAACGTCCCCCTTGTAAAAATTGGGCATCATCAAAGTTATATATTTAGTGGCGTAGGAGATTGACAGCAACTTTTATACAAGAAGAAACTCTATTCAACCTCCGGCGCCTCTTCTCTTAAAGTAAAAGCCAAGAGGCTTCCAGCGACTTGCCAGGCTCTCCTCAGCACCTCCCCCCTCCTCACCCCTGGCCCTCTGACCTGACCTCCTCCCAGGCTCCCTTTGCTTCACTGCTCACCCTGCTCCCGCCACACTGGGCTCCAGGTTCTTGGAATGAATGTACAAGTTACATCCTGTCTGTATTTAGTAGTTGAAGCCATGGATGAGATCATCTAGGAAAAGACTAGGTAGAGAAGAGAAGTAATTACGGGCAGAGCCCTAGAGGTCTGCAGAGGAGAGGAGGAGGGAAAGCGAGAGGCACAGCGCGTGAGGGAGGAAGCAACCAGGTGTACGACCGTTTCTTCCCCTACAAGGCTCTTACCCCAGATAGTCCCCAAACCAGCCCCCACACTTCTTTCAGGTCTGTAGTCATCATTCCCTGAGCAGGCCTTCCCTAGCCACCCTGTGTACAATTTCAGACACCTTCCCTTCCCACCCTGACAAATCACATCCTCTTCCCTATGTTACTTTTTCTCCATAGCGTCATTCACTAACATACTATACAATTAACATTTCATCTCATTTATTTTATAATTCTACAACTATACAGTAAGTTCAACTAGAGTAGGGCCATCATTTTTGTCCATTTTGTGGACACCTGCATTCGCATCACTGAGAATAGTGATTGGCACATAGCAGGTACTCAAAAAATATCAGTCGAATGAGTACATGAATGTATAGACATTCCTTAGTTTATCATGGCAGTTCATCTGGATTTTTATGTATTTGCTTAAAACATGGAATAACTGTAGCAAACAGTGGACATTTTTATGTGTATATGCATATGTATATATGTTGTTTTATATATATGTGTGTGTATATCTCCATACATATCATCACCATCGCATTCCACCCAAATTAATCTGGTCAGCTAGATTCTCAAACAAGCCATGGTGCAAAGATAAATCCTGTTCCAGAGACAATGTACAAGGTAAGAGGAATGGCTTCAAGCATTTTTGTCAGCCAGACTTTGGGTCCATCCTGACTTCTTTGTCTCAGTAAGCCTGGGCTACACCTTCCTGTCCCGACCGCCCACTTCTCCACCCCTGGCCTCTGCCTCCCCTTCTCACTGCAGATGCTGACAGCAGTTTTTCAAAATAGAGGAGGGCCCTGGGGGATGAGATATGAATGATTAACTTGGTTGGGACTCCTTCAAGATTGCAATCTCTGCTCCTGGACAAGTTTGCTTTTGCATTCACCTGGGAAGCCCCACTACACCCTGTTTCCTCTCTGAGCTGACCTTTTAGTTCCTCCCCATTGGGTGGGGGACACATGGCTCTTGATTCCCCTTTGAGAGGCTTCTGTTTGCTAAGCAAACACTGACCACACAGACACCCTGCTTGGAGCCGGTTATTGCTTCCTCTCCTAAGTCCCAGCTACCCCACCACACACAAAAAAAGTTCCAAAAAATCCTACTCCCCCAGCCTACCGGAGAGGCTGCCCAGGCCAGGGGAGAGCCTTTCTCAGGGAAAGCATTTGAAAGCTGCCAGCAGCCAACTGGTAGGATATTTGGAGAGGGGGTATGGGCTTTGGAGAGCATCTTAATCCTTCTTCATTTTGAAATAAAAGCTTGTGGCTATAACATAATTTTGCTTTTGAATTCTCAATAGTAAAACAGTTGTTCATTGTTCACGGCATCTGTTTACATAGTTCCTCCTGAATTCCTTGATTACAGGTTTTAATAGGGATTAGTCCGTGCAACCCCTTCCCATCCCAGGACTGGGACCCTCTCCTGTCCCACCTCCCCTCCCCATCTCTGTACCATAATGTTTTAAGTAGCCGTGCACAAACGGAGCTTCTTTTTTCAAAAATAATAGGTAGCATGAGGAATTAATGCTTGTTTTCATTGGCACTGCATCAAAATTGACATCACTGGAAAAAATGTGTGTCGTTAACTGTCAAATAGGCATCTTTTCCTCTTTGAGTTCAGAAGTTATCTCTGTAGGCTAGTCATTTCAACCAAATGCTTTGCATTTAATTGTCCACCAAAGAGCTAAGAAATGTTATCAGTGATGTTTATGTCATTATTAAAAGTAGCACTTTGGGCTGAAAAGACTTTCTCCAATGTTTTAGCATAGCCCATAGGGATTTAAAGTATTTTTTTCACATTGAGATTTTATTCAACTTGAACTGCTGTTCCAGACTCCCCTGGGATCGTATTGAGGGCCCTTCTACTCTGTGCTTTACGGTAACGGTTTCAGAGTTTGGTGTTAGCTTTTGCTTTGCTGAAACTTTTCACAGCTGACTTGATACTAGCACTGGGACCTGACCTCTCGCTCCTTCAGCACTGGATGGGTTAATTTGGCTGGTGGATCAGATTTCTTTCCTGGGTTGGAGAATGGTGATCCTCTTCTAGCTGGTCCTTGAGCAGCAGTGTAGCTGGGTGCCTGGGACTCCCTGGCCTGAAGTGGGCTGGCTCAGCTGGCTGAGGAGTTGCCATCGTGAGATTCATTCAGCTTCTTTGTCCGCTTTCTCTAAGGACCACAATGTAGTGAAATGCTTTGGCCTAGGAACCTTACAAGGTAGGACGATCTCCGAAAATCTAGGGCCGGGTGCTGTGCATGTACTGCCTTGTCATTCCCTGGGTGGTATTTAAAAGCTGGGCAGCCAGTGGTGTATTGCTGCCAAAGTCCCCGTGGGCTATGGGCTGGGGGAGTCACTGGTCAGGAAAGTCAGCATCTTTCTCCCTCCCCCATCCTCTTTCATTTTAAACCTTGATAGTTTCAGAGGAAGACAGAGCATTACCCAAATGGCCAGATGAACCAAGGACATTTGGGTCATGTCAATATTTTCCAGACCCTCTTATCAAATTAGGCTGCTGATCCTGAAAAACTGGGTGTTGATCACCTAGCTGCCGTAGGTCTTTATTCCGGGCTTTTGGGGGGAGACCTTTCAGCCTGGGGGGAGGAGGGAGCTGGAGAAAGTCAATGTGGGCCCCTGGCAAGAGCTGCAAGTGGTTCAGAGGGCCCTGATGAAAATGACTTACAGTTGGAGGTTTTGTTCGGAATCTAAGAAGCCGGTTGAACTTGCGGTTGTGTTTACTAATACTGCAAATTACTGGGTGGGTTTTTTTTCTGGAAACTAGGCTCCAGGAGAGATGGCATGGGAGATTGAAGTAAGAGTACTTTGCTTGTTTGTTGGGGCTGCTATAAAGCTGCCCAAAGAGGAACAGTTCTATTTTTAAGCCAGACAAGGGGAGGAGAAAACATGTTCATTATCACCTACTGCCTGCCAAGCTACTAACAGACATTGTCTTATTTAATTTTCTTTGCAAAGCCAGCAGTATGGTCTTCAATTCTGAGCTGAGGCAGTGGGAACTGAGAGGCTAAGCAATATGCCCAAGGTCACACAGCGAATAAGCAAAGTAGGGGCTGGAACCCGTGTCCCCTCCACCATGCTGCCTTCCTTGTTGGGCTTGGCAGATGGCCGGCATAGTTGTATCAGCGAGTTTAAATGTAGGTTCAGCTGGATGTAGGGCACTTTTTTGTTGTGGAGGACTCAGCAAAGTGCACATGATAACTTGCAAGCATGGCCTGCCTGCACTACTCAGGTTCTGCTGGTCCCTGGGAGGGAGGGGCCAGTCGATTAAGAAGCAACTCTGCTTTGGCAGCGGACACACCTGGGCACTCTCTGATCCCTTTGAGGCTCCGGGGCCCATGGATGGATCTGTGGCTGGGTTTGTGCTTGTACCTAGTTTAGAGGGGGTGGGAGCCTAAGTGGAAGTTTAATCTGCGGGGGTCAATGGCCTTGGAGCTGGCCCTGGGCAGCTGGGACTGTGCCCTGGAATTCTGGGGCTGCCTCCTGGGAATCTGGATTTATTGAGTCCTGGAGGGAGACGTTGATGCTAACCCATGTTTGGCACTAGCTGCTCACAGGAGTTCTGAGAGTGACTAATTAGCTTGGGCTGAGCCACGCTTGGGTTGTGACACTGACTTTGAGTGCTTGTTTCTTGACCTACATTCCCTTCCCTTCCCAATTGCCCCAGAAGGGGTAGCTTAAGGGCAGACCCCTGACATACTGCAAATTGAGGCCAGCTTGGTTTTATGGGACAGCCATCTCTCTCAGCTGCCCTGAGGCAGCTGTGGTTCTGTTTTGTACGTTCAGGTTACCAGACCCCCTAAGATGTATTGGGAAGTAAGCGGGGAGCAGGGGAGGTACAGAGGGGGTAATGGGAGTGTTGGGACTCCACATCCCCCTCCATCTACTCAGACGTAAGGCGGCCAGCCAATGCCCTGTCTGGGATTCTTCCCCCACCTCCTTTTAACTAATTGGAGATGCTTTAAGAATAATGATCGCATTAAAAATGTCCTGGGCTTTTGGGGTAACAAGTGGGAGTTCTGAGTTCTTTTACGACCGTGATCTATATAAAAGCATCTTTTCTTCTGCTCATAGGTTGAATTAATGTGGTTAAGAAGACCTTGAGTTTCAGAATCCAGCAGACCTAGCGTCAAATCCAGCTCCATTTATTTGCTCTGGCTCCTTGGGCAAGTCACCTAGCTTCTGTTGGCCTCAGTTTCCACATCTATGAAAAGGGAACATTAATAGCTTATGCCTTATAAGGTAATGCAGAGGAATGTGGGATAATGTAGGTCAAGTGTTTAGCAAGGTGCCTGGAGCCCACTATTAAACCTTTTCACCTTGTGTAAGTGTTCTGTTATTTTCATTAGCTATATAAAATATGCTGGATTCTGTTAATGTTGAGGGTGCGTGTGTCTCCTAGTAAACAGACACCAGGGTGGGTTAGTTGAGATCTTTGGCAAAAGCAGTGGACCAAATGTCAGGAGCCCTCTCTGGAGGAGCCTGGGAGGAGGAGGGCTTTGTGTAACTGAGGTCAGCAGACATGCTGGTGCCTATTGTAACAATGAGGGGCTAAGGCATCCAGAGTTCTGGGGTTTCCGACCTGACCAAGCCCCCAGAGCCAAAGGGAGGAATTTCACGCCGACTCAGGGGACCACCTACTTGTTGAAGGAATGAGTTACCAAAACGGGACAAAGGTGCTGCAGGGTGAAACTCAACCCTGGGGCATTCTGAGTGCTGCTAAATCCCCTTGGAGCCCTCTTTATGGGGCTCTCCGTCCCTCTCTCCACCCCAAACGATTGGCCTTGCACCTGGCACCGTCTGTAGAAACTGCTTCTCCCCTGGGACACTGTCCATTTATGGCAGCGAGAAACAAGTTCTTGCACTTGAACTTTATCATCTATTTCACAGTGTAGGACTGCATCTCCTTCCTGTGGTCCCCGCAGGGTCCCTGGATCCTGGACTGCACCTGATAGGAGCTGGTTATCTCCTCTGTGCCTGGAGATCTGATTTGGTCCCAACAAAAGGCTTGTGAGGACTGGGCATTATTAGCACCATATCACACAGGAAGAAACCTGGGTCCCCTGGAGGGGAAGCTGCCGTCACCAAGGAAATGACAGAGCCAGAGTTCAAGTACAGATCTGTTCTACTTTTTTCTCCAGAACTTGTGCTGTCTCCATCCAGAGCCTCTGAGGCTTAGTAGTACCCTGGCCCCGCTGCTAGGTGACACTAAATTTACCGAGATTAGTGTCAGACTGCCCTTGCTTTAATTCAAGCTCAGCTTCTGGGTCTTTTTGCACTGGAACTACACACTGTGTAGGCTGATCCCAGAGAGCAGTGACTTGCTTGTGATTTTATTCAAGTAACTCTGTGTGTGTGTGTGTGTGTGTGTGTGTAGAAAACTTTAAAGTCTTTCTAATACACATGATAGGTGTTCATTTAAATGTGTCAAATGAATAAGTAAATGAGGCGGTTGAACTCCCTGGGACCTGTGTTTGAATCCCAGCTTTGACATTTCCTAGCTGTATGGCCTCTGGCCCTTTCTTTCTTTCTTTCTTTTTTAAACTGAGCCATCCTGCTACCTGTTGGCAGCTCAGCGGCTGCTCAGCTCGGGCTGGGAATCGAACCGCTGTTGCTCACAGCTCAAACTCTTGAGCGAGCTCTTAACCAACTGAGCCAATCGGCCTACCCTGGCCCTTTCTTTCCAAGACTCAGTTGTCTCATCTCTAGGATGGGTACCGTATTAGTCTCTATCTCATGGTACCTGGGAGAAAATATAAAGTTACAGGGCCTGGCACATATATAAGCATTGTTATTTTAATCGATGAGTTGTGAGGATTAAGTGAAATAATGCAAGTAATCTAATTATCACAGGGTCTGGCACAACTTTAAACTTCAATTAAAGTTGGCTGTTATATTATCATTCTCAGAGACAGTGAAAGGTAGAATTCTGCAGGAGTCCTGTTGTAGTCTTTGAAGGTAGGTTTTCTTAATAGGCCCCAGCGGTGGTGAGAGAGGATGCTCTTGAAAAAACCTCCTGGGGAGGAAATAGTTAACATACCTGTCTGGTGGGAACCGTAGGTAGCCAAACCCTTTCCCTTCCCCAGGGGTTACTGCTAAGCCTACGGTTGGGCTTGCTCACTCATCCACACCAAAGGATCTCATTCCGCTTGGGCCCTGGGGTTTCACAGGAACAATTGCCTTGAACAATAGCCAGAAAACGAGTTCCACCAGTCTGGGCTTCTGCAACTGAATACAGCTGTCTGTCGGGGGGCACTGGGCCATGTAAATGGGCTCTGCTGGGATTTGGGCGCAGAACCGGAAAAGTGAGCAGGTAAGGCCTGGACGCAGCCCTGGGTGCCTCTGCAGCATGAGTGTAGTCACCAGGAAAGAGGCCGAGAGGGTGGCAGGGGCTGGCGCAGGCTGCTTCTGAGGACAGTCGGGCCTTCTGGAAGCAGACCGAGTCCTAGGGCTGGGGGTCAGGGTCCATTGCTTTGTGAAGACTTTCTCAGAACCACAGTTGCAGTGCTTTGTGTCTGCTAACTTGCTGTGGCTTATTAGTGAGCAGAGAACAAATGGGCGTCTGCGGTCTGAGTTCCCTTTTTTTTTTTTTTTTTAACAACATCATCTAGCATGTCTTTCACCTTGAATAAACAACACTATCTCACAGGGAGTCCGTCTGAAAAGTGCAAGACTCCGGATCCTTCAGTAACTCCTCAGAGTCAGGCCTCCTGCTGAAAGCCAGGACTCCTTACGCCTGGGCATGTAAATCCTAGTGGAAAAATCCGTTTAGTCATCCCTCTAACCTTGGGATTCTGTTCCATGGGAGATGAAGTTATAAGATCACATTCATTCCATTACAGATTCCTGCTGCATCTACTACCTACTCCCACTAGAGCTTGATGTTAAACATTTGTCCAAATTAAAGTTGGTTTTGGGGGTGTCTGGTAAAAGTAGGTTTCTCTCCTCAGTTCTGTGGAATACTCACTCCCCACAACAGTGAGGAAAACGGAGTCATAATTCATTACTTTCACCTGCGTTTCTCATAGCAGATAGCGTGGGTTTGGGCTGTTAATATTGTGCTGTAAGCCCTCCAAGTGGCATCTGAATTCCTCATACAGTGATGTCAGCATTTCTTGTAAGACTCTGAAACTAGATTGTCTGGTTTTATGGGGCTTTCCATGTTTGAATGAGTTTTCTGGTCACTTTTGGAGAGCCTTGCCTCTTCGCATCTGTATGTCTCCACCAGGTAGCAGACCAACTCTCCAGACCTTGAGAGCCACGGTTGTGGTTAAAATGCTGTCTTGGCCCAGATGGGTGTCTTCTTGATGTACTTGGTTGCTGTCGGCAGATGGAGGCTCTTTTGTGATGAGGCTGGTTAGCAGACAGATGTTGAAGCTGATTTATGTGTACTGTCTTTCTGATGAACTGGGAGGCTGCATGGATTCTCTAGACCAGCGGTTCTCAACCTGTCACAGGGGTCGCCTAAGACCATCAGAAAACACATATTTTCGATGGTCTTAGGAACCGAGACACCGCTCCTCTAGCTGTCTCCAGGCCCACATGCAGATACACCCACAAACGAGTACCCGGCGACCCCTGTGAAAGGGTCGTTTGACCCCCAAAGGGGTCGCAACCCACAGGTTGAGAACCACTGCTCTAGACCCTGGTTGAATCCTATCCTTCTGATGGTCTCTGGGCCCTAAGCCTCCATGTCTTCTGGGGGAAAATGAGAGTGGAATAATATATGTAATGTGCCTAGTCAAGACCTGGCATTTGGGAAACACCACCAATGGTGGCTATAAATATCAGGTAAGGTTGAATCCTATGCCTTTGTGGGTAAATAGTGTAGTCTAATGCAGACTATGTTGTGAATTGGGTTTTAAAGCCTCTATATGAGGGTTTGCAAACTCAGAGTTCAGGGCCAGTTAGGTGGCATCAATAAGTGAACCAGCTCAGAGGGAAAGCACATCTCTCCCTAAAGAGGGCAGTTTCTACTTAGAGTTAGCTAATTGTCTCCTATGTTTACATATTGGCACATATGTATGTTTACATATTTACATATTTACATATTCCAAATACCTAAAAGACTCTCTGGGCTTAAAAAAAAAAATCTGGGCCGGCCGAGTGGTGCGTTGGTTAAGAACTGGCATGGGACACCAGAGGGCC